>NW_028229566.1:0-115825 GCF_053477565.2 Lygodium microphyllum | reverse complement strand
TGTGGCACCCACATCTACTCACACATACACTTTTTCTCTATCTCCCTCTTTTGCTCTCTCCCTCCCACACAAATCTTTATATCAATCTCTCACCATTTTATCCCTGAGTTGTATTTGGATCTACCATATCAAGCCTATTGAATGTCCTTTTTCTCATATGAAGGTTAGTCAAGATGATTGTCCACAGTCTTATGAGCAGAAGATTGAGATCGCCAAGATTTTTTATGCATATGAAAAATGAGTACATCTAGAAGGTCCTTGAGCAGTTTCATGTGCAAGATGTTAAGCATATTGAATATCCTTTACTTGTCGTAGAAGAAGTATATCTAGAAGATCCTTGAGTAGTTTCATATGCAAGATGTTAAGCTTATTGGATGTCCTTTACCTTCTTGTGTGAAGGTTAGTCAGGTTGATTGTTCGCAGTCTTATGAGCAGAAGACTAAGATGACCAAGATTCCTTATGCATCTATAGTGGGTAGTTTGATGTATGTCATGATAGCCACTCATTTCATTAGGGCCAAAAATGCTTCAGAAAATACACTTTTGTTAATTAGGGGATTAAGAAAGGGACCAAAGAGAGTTTGCCACGTGTGCAAGAATATAGCCTTCTTGTCTCCTCTTTTTTGGAGATAGTAGAGTCCACTTCATGATTCTCTCCTCCTTTTAAGCCAAAATCTCCAAAGTTTAACATGTTTTGGTAGTCTCGAAGTCTTTATTTAAATATAAAATTTGACAAAGGACATGATGAATATGCTGTGAAGTTAATAATGATTTTTTTGAAAGTGAAAAACTTTTTGGCATCCAATATATTTTCATTAATCTTATTAATATTTATTTTTAGTTCATTCACATTTTTTTATGACCTTCTTTCTTTGCGAATTCAATTTAAGTATGGCATCTAGAATGTGCTATTCTCCTTTAGTAAACTCCTGCACTGTCTATAGCCAGGGGGCTGACAAAAATTGGGAGCCAAAAATCTTTAGCATAAACAATTGGGTTACCATGCTGCTCTCTTGTAAGAACTCTCACAAGGTGAAAGGAAGAAAATGAGAGGATATAAAATATCACTGGAAAGGATGTATCATTGCTTTCAAAATTATGCATGAAAGGTGGTTTATCAAAGTGCAACACGTTTACATGGCCAAGAATATGCACGTACCTCCAAACGAGCATATTTTCTAGCAAACACATTGTAAGTCTTGAGTTGATAACATATTTAAGTAAGTACTGATAACGAATTCTTGATCGTAGACATATTTCTGTAAACAAGTGTTGAATGGCAACCTGTGAAAAGCTACGTGGAACCTTCCATGTGATTTATAAGGTGTTTGATGATATTATCTATGCTGATCAGACTGTAGGTTCTTTTATTGGAAGATTCTTGATAAGGCAACGATGCACATTTTTAAATTCAAAATATGTCCATGACAACTGAAAGGATCTTAAGAAGAATACGTCTATCATGATTTATACCTTGCATATCTTGGTGCTTCAAAATAGCACATTTACAAAGGACAAATATATATTGGCTAAGTAAAAACTTTGTAGAAGAGGAAACATTAGGAGAAATATGGACTCTCTTTTTTGCCCCGTAAGGGGTTTCTCTCACCTCTCTCTCTTTAAAAAGATATTTCAAAATAATATTATGATAAGATATCTTCTACAATTAAGAAAATCTCGTATTTGTATTTTCAATAGATTTCATCTATTATTTTATTCCCAAACTATAGGAAAATATCACTTTTCAAAATCATCATAACTAAAAAATACAATCCTATTTTCTTTAAAAACAGAGCCAATCATTGATATACGACTCTTTAATGCCCTCATGACTTTTCAACATTAAAATATATTAGAATCATTCTTATTCTCGCTTTTTAAAAGGGCGCAAGTTAAAAAAGATATAAAATGACGTATACATCATATTTTAAGATTATTTTTTATCGAGAGACACATTTTTGACTCGAGAGTTTCCTTGTAAATTTTTATCTTTTAGGCAAGTATATGCCTATTTTTGGGCATTTTTTCATTCCCTCTGAAAGCTCTAGTTTTGTCCCAAATTTTGTGTACTCTTCTCCTTCCCTTCAAAATATGGTTTCTTGCATACAAATTCTTTTGAAGTAGAATTGAGAAGTGGTTTTGATATCCTTTGATTGTTGAGATAACAAGCTCAACACATGCGGACATTGATGATGGACTGCTTGGCTAGATGGGTCTGCACATCTACGCTTAGCACATTGGTGGTCATTATGATACTCATATGGCCACTGACTTATCACTTATTATATTTAGTTTGTTACACCTACCTGCAGTTGGCAAAGATATAGCGCTAGTCGATTAATGTAGTCTGTTATGCACTGTTTGACTTAATAGACCACTTTTCTTTATGTTGTATCTTATCTATACTTTGTGTACATTGTATAGTGTATGGAAGAAGAAGAAGAAATCGGCAAGAAAACATTTTAGCCTCCATCTCTCTTCTTGTGTTCTTGAGTGAGCTTTTTCTTGTGTATAGAGTGTGTGCTTGGCGCAACAACTCAAGCAAGTCCTCCCACCACACGATTCTTGATATGGTATCAGAGCTGCACCACTGAGAGAGGCTAATTTTGAAGTTTGAAGTGAAAGAAAAGAAGCAAGGTTCGAGCAAGCAAGCAATGGGTAAGAAGCTCTCATATTCTTCCACTCTTTCTATTGGATAGTGCCTGTGGAGCCTACCAGAAGCAGAGTAGAGTGAAAATCTCAGATTGTTGTGAGATTTGGTATGCAAGTAGAGCACTGTATATTATGCAAAAAAACCCCTTAGGACTTATCCGCAGTTTTTTTGGGCCCATTTTAGGCCCCATTTTAGAGCTGCAAGGTTGCGGACAACAGTTTCAGGGTACACAATGATTTCAGCTATATTGAACGAAAGTGGATGCATAAGTTATAGAATTTGATTCTGTAATTTTTGAGATGTTTGCTAGAAAGCAAACATAATGTTTATTTGCAAACACGTTGCAGATTATATGTACTATTGAGCAATTAGTGAAAAAGGTTGCTTGGTGTATTGCTGTGCACTTGTTGTGAAAGGCTGCAGAAGACTAGCTTGCTGTGTTGTATCCTTTTTTTGTGATAATGGCAGAGAACAGTGGAAATCCTATTATTGAGAAGCTTGACAAGAACAACTACTCTTCATGGAAGTTCCGTGTGATGAACTTTCTTATTGGAAAGGGCCCTTATGAGTTTGTTTCAAGTGAAGAAAAGGAGCCAGAGCTGGGTATCCCTTCTACTGCAAATGAATTAAAGGCATGAAAAGAGTGGAATGCAAAAGATAAAAAGGTGATGTACTGGCTATTTGTAGTCATTGATAATACTATGCGGGGACATATCAGGAATCCAGAAACTTCACATACAACTTGGACAATTTTTTAGAATATATTTTCAGTAAATACAAAGGCATGAAAGATTCAACTCAAGTAAGAGTTAAATACATTGAAGAAAGAGAAAATGTCTATAAATGAGTATGTGTTGAAGGTGAGGAGCATTGCAGATGCTTTAGTAGCAATTGATGCAATGCATGACGATGATGATTTGGTTTTATCCATTTTGAGTGGACTCAATAATGAGAAGGAATGGAAATCATTTGTTACTTCAGTATATGTACGGAAGGCATTTCTAGATTTTGATGAGTTGGTCTCTCTTATGATTACCGAAGAGATCAATATGCAGGATTGTGGGAGCTTTCGCTCAACCTCCAAGACCCACGGACCGCTTATTGTTTCAAGCATTCAAAGCGAGCTCTAATGGCTATCTCTCACCTAGCCGATGCGTCGTCGATCCTACGAGTGTAGTGAGCTTACCTTGATGCTCGATCGAGTACCCTCCTCTCTCTTGCACTCCGGTAGCTCCACGATTCTTGATGCTAGCTCAAGAATCCTCAAGCCTCCTCCATCTCCAAGCTCCATAGCCGCGCGCGCGAGAGAAGAGAAGACAAGAGAAGAGAAGAAGAGAAGAGGAGATGGTGAAGAGCTTCACCCTCTTGATCCCTCACTCTCACACACACTCACTCCCTCACACCCTCACACTCCCTCTCTCAAGAGCACACACAAGCAAGAAGGTGAGAAGAAGAAAGGAAGAATAAGACTCTTTTTGCCACACATCAAAGAATGAGCTTCTCATTCACTTTTCAACTTTATATACAAAGCCCTAAATCCTTTTTGGGCGGTCATCCCCTTTTCCCTCTTTTACATGGCTGGCCGTAGCGTAGGCCCTTTTCCCATTTTCCACCATTCTAATTTATCATATTCCCAACTAATGCGTACACTTTGCACATGAGCGAGCCTGGCACTCTTTTACACAGATTCGGGGGCACTTTCACTTTTTAGTGGTGTGCCTTTTTCTCTTTCGTTGCCTTGGCCTGACATTGAAGCTTTCTGAGGGTCATGCCAGAACATTTGAATTTTTCAGGGATTGGCTACCGGTCAAGGCACCTTTTTCTGCTTTTATCCTGCGCCTTTTTTGTTATTTCTCTTTTTTCCATTTCCCGCTCCTTTGTGCTGCGGAAACACGATAACATTACCCCCCTCCTAGCCAAGTGCCAGTCCCATGGCACTGCGGTGGGACATAGTGGCTAGTTAGGTCGGTTCTTAGGCAGAACAGGTAGGTGGGTGGTTGCGGGAATGATAGGTGATGGAGGTTGGGGACAATGACCAGGAAAGATTGTGGCGTGCTTTAGGCTCCATGAAGATACTCGGCATCTGTCACACGGTTGTGGCGTTGGTTATATAGCCGGTCGTCTTTTGAGTATGAGAAACACTTGAAGTAATAAGCAATCCCTTAGGATGATGGTATTGGAGGGATTTATTCTGGAGAAACCCCTCGAACGCTGTTTGTCTTGAAAACCCGTGGCTTCGATTGAAGATCCTTGTCTTTGAGTTGAAGGTCTTCAGGCTTGTGGAATCAATAAGCGATCCGTGGATCTTGAGGCGTTGGGCATGGATCTTTGGACGATGCGGTTCCAAGATCTATGCCAATGGCAATTCTACCTTGACCTGGTTCGATCATGGTGGCCATTAGCAGACGGATGGATGGATGCCGGCACGTTTGGGTCATTAAAGGGTGCCGTGGGTGATCCTCTTCCGGGGATAGCCATTTCTTGAGAGTCGAACATAACCTGCAAGAAAAGTTGTGCACTCCCTAAGGGGTGTATCTACTTGCTGTGTAGTGTGTGGTGCTCGTGGCAGTGGAACTGGGAGATGGGTCTAACCTTGGGCAAGCCCTTGGTGACGTCCCACACTTGAGGACCCAGCTTGTGCTTCGTTGGAGGTGCGGTGTGAGCCTTAGGGAGACAGGTCTGAAAGTCCTGCCCTTGATGTGCCCTAAGCGTAAAGTGGGGAAGGGGGCTAGGGAGAACCCTAGGTGCAGTGACTGTGGTGCTTTCTTTCTTGCTTTTCTTTTCTTTTATTTTCTTTTTTCTTTTTTTTTGTTTTTTTTGTTTTTTTTGTTTTTTTTTTTGATTGAAATGATACATAGGTCTAATTGTCTTGATCGGAATGAGGAGGAGAAGGGGGTCGGAGAGACTTGCTCAAAAATTGGCGACTTTGCATGTAATCTTTTAGATTCATGTGGACATGAAGGGAGGTGGTGGAGAGAAAGGGGTGGTTGCATCTAGTGAATTGGTTGTCGTTCATGTCCTCTAGGAGGGCTAGGCAAAAAGAGGGAAGGAGACTAGCCCTCATCATGAGACGAGCCATGGCGTAGTTATCTATAGCGTTAGGGTCAAAGAATAGGGGAGACATGCCACGCTCTTGTGGAGCCGGGTCTTGCTTAAGAAGTAGCCTAAGTAACCTAAGATAATTACAAGTGGTTATAAAAGCGGGGTCAGGACATGAGGAAAAGTCCGCAAGGAAGCGCATCATAGACTCATCTAGACTTTCTGCGGTAAAAAGAAGGGCGTTCTCAAAGGATACTGTAGTGGAGTTATAAATAATGGGAAAGTCATACCGCCCGTGGAGGGTGGCATCAAAATCTACCCCTACCCTTCGAGGGTATGCCATGTAGGTAGGGTCGTTCTGCTCGAACGGCAGGGTATTACAAAAAGCCATTTAGGCGAGCATGCTTATGTTGCATATTCACCTCCTCCACAGGGGTTGACTCTTGTAGTTTTGTACAGTGTAGGCGATTTCAAAAACCTTATCTTGCCAGTAGTCGGCCGCTTCGGTGCCCCAAGAGGTTGGGGTCTTTTCCCGCTCCTCCAGCCATTTTTTCCCTAACCAGCCACTGACCGCGATTACCTCGTCCACCACTTTGAGAGGCAGGACCCTCCGCAGACTGTTGGGTAGGAGAAAACTGAAGGAGAATGGATCATTTCCTAGTTCCTGTACCTCCCACACCACCAGTTCTACATGGAATTCTGCGGGAAGATCATCTGGGCACGGAGAGAGAGGCGTGGATGGTAGCACGGTTGGATTGGCTCTCAATTTCTGTCTGGCCTCCTCCACCAACTTTTTGCGTCTTTCTTTAGAGATGGCTTTTCTTTCTGCCTGGGTCTTCTTGTGGCGGGTCTTGGGCCTACGGCGAGGAGGGTTGTGGGACTACATCTTCCCTGAATCGATTCACATCGATTTTCAGCTCTGCTTCTTCCCCCTGTCGTTCTGCGTGTGCTGCTTCTTCCTTGAACCTAAGGGCGTCTATCTCCTTTGGAGGTTAGGCCGGCCAGCATTAGGTATTTTCGTTGTTCATCCAAACTCAGCCTAACCTCCGCCAGTAATGGTGGCCTCTGTAGTCCAGCGTGTAGGGCTCTTCTTGCCATGCCGAGCTTTCTTTGCATTGCCTCCAGTGGCTCTCCTTGCGCTGCGTGCGTGGCGTCCAGGATAGTGTCGGCCTTCTGTTGAGTGCTGAAGGCCACTTGGGCTGCCTTCGCCTTGCTCTCCGTGATGATTTTTTCATTTTCTGTCAGAGCAAGGCGGCGCGCCAGTGTCTTTGCCCTCTTCTCGTTATGCACAGCCCACTCCTCTGCCCTTTTGTTCATTACTTCCAAGCCTTCTCCCTGTCTTAAGGTCAGCATCATGATTTTCTGCTCATAATCCTCTAGTTCCCTGGCTAGCCTCTCTTGTTCTCCTCTTTCAGAGGTCAGCTGATCTATTAGGCGCTTGAGTTCCTCCTGCTCCTCCATGCCTCATTTTCTTTTTTCGTCCCTGGCATTCAGCTCCCTCACGAGTGCATCAATCTGAGCAGATTGCATAGCAAGCTCCTGGTACTGCACTATTAAGAGCTTGTGCTCTCTTTGCATGTTTACTAACTCTTGAGTCTCGTTTTCAAGCAGCTGCCTCCAGTGTTCCTCCCTCTCATCCCTAGCCTTCAGTTCTTGTTTCAGATCTGCAATCTCGCGCTACTGCAAGGCTATCATTCTTGTCTTGTCCAGCTGGAAGGCGGCCACTATTTCCTTCTCGGCTGCCAACTCAGCCACGGCTATCTTGCATTCCTCCTTCGCTCTCTCCAATTGGGAGAGCAGCTCGGCAATGTATTCATCGTAATTAGCTGGTGGCGTCATCATTGTGTGAATGGGCGAGGTTGAGGCTTCAACTTTTTGCTTTTTGGGCTTTTGCCTGGACTCTACATCCGTGGCTGGCCTCTTCTGACCTGTGGCCGTAGTCTCCGTGCTCTACCCCAGGCCCATCTCCTTGTTGATGAAATACTCCATCCACGCCACGAAGTTTGACACATCTGCGCTAGTGGGGATGCTGGGGGTGATGGTGATGAGTTCCGCGGAAGGCACCAGGAGGGTAGGGATCGAATGGAGCAGGGCCTTGCCTTTGCCTTCGGGAACTGGAGGTGGCATGAACTTTGGCACCTGTGTCCTAGACCCTGGCCTCTCTTCTCTGCACGGGCTCAGGTTCCTTAGTTCGTCTGCTCGGCACCGTTGTTCGATGGACCGGCAGGTGGCCTCCGTCAGGTCCTCTTCCTCCTTTCTTCGTAGCTCCTCCTCTTCCTCCTCTGCTTTTCTCTTCCTGTCCTCCTCCCTTTTCTTTTGCTCCTCCTTCTTTTTCCCTTTCTATTATTTTTCCCTCCTTTTCTCCGCTTCAGCTTCTTGTTTTGACGCCTCCTTTGCTTTCTGTAGCTCCTCTTTTTCCCTCTCCTCCTACTGTCTCTTTGTTCTCTCTCTCTCCTTTGCTTCTCTCAGGGATTCCTTCTTCGCCCTTTCCAAGTCTTCCTTTTCCTTCTTCCTGCATTCGTCATTCTTCTTCTTCCTCTGCACCGCCTTCTTCTTCGTTGTCCTGATTGTCTTCTTACTAGTCTTCCCCTCCCCTTCTTCTTCTGTTTCCGTTCTGTCGGTGGACCTGTCTTTGTCCTTGTGAGGAGGCGACCTCTCTGGCGTTTCTCCTTCTCCCTCTTGTGCCTCCTGTGCTTCCTTTACTGCCTCCTGAATGAGTGCAGTCAAGACTCATCCGTATCCGATGAAAGAGGCCTTGGAGGAGGCTTTCTTCCTTTCCGTTACCTTAGAAGCCAGAGATTCTCCTCCTGTTGGTGCACTTCCCAGGGCTAGCGCCTTGGCCGCTTGATCAATCGTCTTCTGTACATAGCCATTCCAATCCACCTCGTCTAGGGTGTGGGCTGCTACATTCTCCAGCATTGGCATGCTAATTCGATGCATTAAGGAATTGTAACGTTGGCTGGAGAAGAGCACGTGTACCAACTTGGCCTGCAACCTGGCTTCTGTGTCAGGGATGTCCTGGATGCTTATGCCGTCGTTCATGAGCACCTCTTCCTTCATCATTTTCAGCAAGACATAAACATCCCCTTTTTGTCTCCTTTCTGTCCTTGGTACCAATCCCAAAGCCTTTTCCACCAAGGCTGGATCCAACCGGACTTGCACTTGCTTCGCACCCTCTCCTCGGCCCACTGTTACAATGCCACCTTCTTGGTCCGGGTTGTATGTTCTGAGGAATTCTACGCATTTTAAGTGATCCGGCTCCTGTGAGAATTTTTCAATATAGATTGCACTGTTCCACTACCCTCCTGGTTGCTTCCTCCTTGGCCACCACGACTTCAATGTTGTGGATGGTTCGGAACTTGAGCTGGCCGAAGGCGCGGTTCTCTAAATGGATGCGATACTGCTCCTTTTCCTCGTCCGTGAATGGGAGTCGATGGGTGCGGTCTTGTTGCGACATTTTCTGCTCCTGCCATAATTCATAACTTTCGTTAGCATTTTCCACATATCACTTTGCTGTTTATGTGAGAATAAAAACTCTTGAATGAAGTTTTTAGGAAGCCATTTTTTCCATACTATATGCTTAGGCTTTCCACTACCTTTACTTTACTGTATCCCCTTTTTATTCATTTCATATCTGATTCTTTTCATCTTCATCACATATCCACATACCCCCTCTTTACTTTACTATATCCCCTTTTTATTCATTTCCTATCTGATTCTTTTCATCTTCACCACATATCCACATGCCCCCTCCTCTTCCAGCTTAGAAAAGAATCCTTCCTAGGATTGGGGGTTAAAAGGTGAAGGGCTTTGGGCCTGTTGGGGTAGGAGTTTATGTGTGAAGAAGCCACGTGTAGAATTTTGGATTGTATTCCAATTGAGCATGACAATAAAGAGCACATGGTTGGATGGAGACTTGGGAGATGTAGGTCAAGACATCGTGAAAGAGATCTCCAGTATTAAGGCGGCTGGCAACATGTAATTCCTCTTCCATGACGAATTGGTCAATGTAAGGGTGAGTGAGCACATGGTCGTCTAAATGCTGATTGCGGGTGATGGCCAAAACCCTAAACGAGATAGGTGCCACATAAGTAGGGTCATATTCGATGGTTTTAACAGCCCTGCGTTGCTCAGCATTGGTCATTATCCGGCAACCTTTTTTCTCCCATTGGATTCTCAGAGAAAACCACTGCTGCAAGAACGTGGAAGGTGAGCTTGCCATCTGCGTGAGCTCTTACAACTCGTATTCAGGAACGGAACGAGGAGGCTTACGATATGAAGTGATTAGTCTTCTGAGGGCAGCTTGCTCCTTTGAGATTTCATCGGTATGCCTTGTCCAATGGCTTCTCTTGTGGGTATGCGGGACACGTGGTCAGCCATGTAATGCTGCTTTCCTTTGCGTACAACCATAGAGAAGTCAAACTCCAGTAGAAGGAGTAACCATCTAGCTATGTGTCCCGTAGCGCAAGGCTTGTTCACAAGATATAGCAAGGCTTGCTGGTCAACAAAGAAGACAAAGGGAGTGGCCAATACGTAATGCCTAAATTTCTTCACCACAAATACCATGGCCAACCCCTCCCTTTCTGTCATGGAATAGTTCATCTCGGTCTCTGTGAGCTACCTGCTGGCAAAACTCATCGGGTAATCTAAGTTATGTTCACCAGGCTGACATAACATAGCTTCAATAGTGAACTTAGAGGCGTCTATGTGCACATGGAACGTTATGTTCCAGTTTGGGGCTCGAAAGATTGGTACAGTCGTAAGAGCCTTTTTCAACTCCTCATATGCGCGGTGGCATTCCTTCGTCCACTTGAACACTATCAACAGCTTGTACAATGGTCTAGCAATTAGTGCATAATTTAGTACAAAGCATCGATAATATCCAGTGTGTCCTAAGAAGCACTAAACTCCCTTGTAGTTATCGGGTGGCGATAAGTCAATAATGACTCTGACTTTGGAAAAGTCAATTGCAATGCCGTTCCTTGACACTACGTGCCCTAATATGCATCCGTGTTTCACCCAAAACTGGCACTTTAAGGGGTTCAACGAGAGGTGGTACAACCTACACCTTTCAAAGACGGTTCTCAATTTCTCTAAGTGTTCGGCCCAACTAGAGTGTAAGCATAAGTTGTCTACAAACACTTCTAGTTCACGCCTAAGCATGTCCTTAAAAATAGTGCACATTAGGCGTTGAAAAGTTGCAGGTGCGTTCATTAGCCCAAAAGGCACAACAATGTAGGCGAACACACCCCATTCCGTGGCAAAGGCAGTCTTGTGCCTGTCGTCGGGGTGCACTTGCACTTGATTATAGCCCAAGAAACCATCCAGAAAACTGTAGGCTTCTTTACCTGCTGCCCTCTCAAGCATGTGCTCGGTGTAGAGTAAAGGATAGTTATCCCTCTTCGTAGCGGCATTCACTTTCTTGTAGTTCATGCACACTCGGATTTTTCCATTTTTCTTCATGACAATTACGATAGGTGATACTCAGTCCGTGTGCTCGATCTCATATATGAATCCTGCCCTCATGAGTTTATCAATCTCCTCTTTTATTGCATGGGAGTGTTTGGGATTCATGGGGTAAGGTCGTTGTTTCGTTGGCACTGCATCAGGGACCATTGGGATATTATGAGTCACAACCCTAGGGTCAACTCCCTTAAGCTCTCATCCAATGTCCAGGCAAATACGTCAATGTACTCTTGCAAGAGCACAACGAGTTTGGTCTCCTCATCCTCCGTCAAGTCATCTGCAATGAACACCGGTCTTGGCTTGCACGAGCACAACGAGTTTGGTCTTCTCATCCTCCGTCAAGTCATCTGCAATGAACACCGGTCTTGGCTTTTCACCTTCCCCAGCCAAGTTAACCTCCTTGACTTTGGCGGGTCTCTCAATCGGTTCACTAGTTTGGCCTTGTCTTTTTGCACCTAGTAGAATCACCACTCTGTCACCCTTTTTAAATTTTGTAAACCGTTTGGGTAGATCCTGCGGTTTCTTTTTCCTTTCTACTTCTGAGTCCCTTGCTTGCTTCCTGGCCTCCTCTTTTAGCCTCCTGTGCCTCAGGTGGACTGGCAAGTCTCCCTTGGTGCATTTGACCTTAGAGGGTTGCGGTATCTCGGGATCACTCTCAATGCTGACTTCCGACTCTAAGTTAAACTCGCACCCCTCACTTGAGGAAGGTGTTTCCCCAAGGGGTCGTAGTTCAGTAGGTGCATCCGTCGTGAGCACTGGGATTACCCACGGTCGTGCCACTCTGGCTTGCTCGTAATCCATGGCTCCTATGCGTTCTAGCCAGGATCTGTCACACTCCATCCGCATGACTCCTTTTTCGTTCTGACTGGTCCTTCCTTTCCTAGGCCTCGAGTCTACCCTGATTTGTTCTATCGCTTTTCCTTCCGTGTCGTACTCTATTGTATATATCTCTTCTTCACTCTCTTCTCCCGTAGAGTGACAGTCCTCATACTCCTCATCATCCAAGTCCTGTCCTTCTCCCGTAGAGTGACAGTTCTCATACTCCTCATCATCCGAGTCCTGTCCTTCTGACTGCTCATCATCCCCTAAGCTTTCCTCTTCACTCTCTTCTCCCGTAGAGTGACAGTCCTCATACTCCTCATCATCCGAGTCTTGTCCTTCTAACTGCTCATCATCCCCTAAGCTTTCCTCTTCAATCTCCTTGTCATCAGTAAACTAAAGCCCAGTTATATAACAAATTCAGGTCGTGGACCTTGGTCCATTTCCATTCTGGCTTAGCTAAAAGATCACATAGAGGTTTTACGTTAGCAGCCAAGTTGCCTTCCAATTTATTGGTCAGATACTCTACGATTTCCTGAAGCTCTAGTTTGTTGTTGGGGATGTGGAACGAGGTTGGTTTGCCTGGGTTGAGTGAGCTCCCTGCCATCATGTAGAGTGGCACAGTTGGCTCCTCAGTTGGCATGGTTGCGGCTTTAGCAGCCTGCCAATATGGTTATTCCTCATCCGAGAATGGTTGGTCAATGGTTGCCAAAACGTGCATCCAGTCCCTCTCATCCTCAGGGCAAGGAATATATTTAGCGAGTGATCCATAGGGTTTGGTCGTTTGAGTATTGCCTTTCAGCACAACCGATATGGCAGCTAGGTCAACAGGGGTCGTCTTCCAAGTATCCATCTCTACCCTTATTGCACTAGTTCTGTTCCCTAGGAAAATCAACCCATTGCCCCAGTCCTCTATGACACGCGCATTCCTCATCCAAGGTCGGCCTAATAGTATGTCGTAATCCACTCCCTTCATAACAATGAAGTTTACCAAAAATTGCACACCGGCAATCTTTACTGGCCAATTCTTTAAGACCACAAATGGTCTTACCTCCATTCCATTTGCTAACGTGACGTTAAACCTAGTAGTCTCTACAAGAGGGTTTCCCCGTGCCTCTAAGACTGCATGGTTTAGTACGCTAACATCTGCGCCTATGTCTAAAATTCCTTTTCGTGTCATGTCTCCTAAGGCTAGGACGGGCAAAACTGCGTGCATTTCAGTGCCTTCCCACAAAGCATTGATGTGTAAAGACTTAGGATTTGAGTGTAGAGTTAGACTTGGGATCTGTGTAACAGCATCATGATCTTGCAGATCAGCACCCGCAAGTCCCGTGTGTCCCTCAATCAAGTCTTTTAACTCCTGCCACAAGGAATGATTTTGCCTAAGCAGATCTTCCAAGCTTAGAGTTACTAGAGTAGACAACAAGGTTGTGAGGAGGTTACTGGGCTCTTGTCTTCCCCTGAGGCTAGCATTTCTAGGCCATGCGTTTTGTCAGCCATGGCAATTTTTCCCCTGGCCTTGCTGCTGAGTTGCTCCCAGTGGTGCAGGTATGCTCATCACAGCTTGTGGTTTTGAAGGTGAGATTGGTGTGCTCACGCTGGAGAAGTCGTCAATAGGATCTTCTAATATGGGTTCAGCATCCTCGAGGTGCTTTTGGGCGTCCTTGACCCACTCCTTGATCTTGGCTATAGCCTCGAGCTGCCGTTTGGGGTGGGGATATTCCCCTACCTTGGCGCTCCCTAGCTCGGCTGTCTTAGGAGCTGAGGTCTCCGCCTCTGCATCTGTGACCTTCTTTCCCGTTACTAACGTAGTTGCTTCCTCGGTTTTAAGAGTTATCTTTGCATCGGCTCTCTTATTCCGTCTCCTCCGGCTTTTTTTTCCTGTTGAGGTTGTGTCAAGGTTACTTGGCCCTGGTAAGGAGATGCCTTCCTGTTTTGTTTGAGCTCGCGTCATAGCGTGTAGTGGGATGGGCGTATCCTCACTACCAAAGGTTTCCACTCCAAAGAGCCCCAAAGGCACCGATGGCATGTTGGTAGAGCTGGTTGATGGCTTCCGCCTAGGACAGTCAGGAAACAGATGTGTGATTCCACACTCTGTGCATTGGAGATCCACTTTGTCCTTATTAGCTTGTTCTCATTCTGGGCAGCGTGATGAAATGTGGCCTGGGTGGACGCAAGTCCAGCATGTGACTGGATCCTGGCCCTCCAAAGCCTCTACCCCTTCCTCTTCCTAAAGCCATCACTGGCACTGGTGGCTGATACTCCATCAGGATTGGGTTGCCCTCCTCGTCATAGGATATGTACGGGTTGACGTATGTTTCTTCCTCACTAGGCTCCTCCACAAAGTGAACAGGAGCACCACTAGATGGGTGGGTTACAAAAGGCCCTGGTGGCCTGGGTATACCAGTTGGGTTCATCTCCAGCCTAGGCACAGTAGGTCTTGAGTCAGTCGGTGCTGGAAGAGCTAACTGGGCTCCTCTCCCAAAGAAATTGAGTGGCCCATTACCTAAGTATGGAGGGTTGTACTGCTGTGCATATGGGAATCTCCTCGGCATTCTGCAATGCACTGCATCATGCCCGAATCTACCGCAATTTGAGCATGGCCGAGATCTAGGATCTTGGCATTCGACTGGGAGGTGATTGCCACGGCAGTATATACATTATACATGCGATCTCACAGGCTTCCTCACGAGCTCTTGCAACCGTGCAATCTCCATTCTCATCTATGCCAACCCTTGGTCATGGTCTACGCTCTTTCCCTTATCCTGCATACTAGCAGTTGCTTTTCCCCCCGAAGTGGTTGATCTCTCAGGGTCCCTCTGGCTTGCACTTTCTCGATTGGTAGTCCTCATGCTGCATTCCCTAAGTTGATCATCTACGCCTATTGCCTCCTCGAAAACTCTAGCTAGCAAGTCTCATTGCAAGGTGGAGTTACTGGCCAAAGCCTTGTAGAGCTCCTCGCTCCGAATCTCGTTCACGAACACTGTAGACACTGCCCTCTCGGTAGGTCGCTCATTGGCAGGGATTCTCTTGTAGAGGCTACGCACCTGAGTGACGTAATCCCTAACGTCCTCCTTCTCCCTTTGACTGATATTCATCAACCTAATATGAGGTTATCCAAATACCCAGCCTCCGAAAACCTCTTGATGAATAGGCCCTTAAGGCGAGCAAAGTTCGTAAGTTCTGCGTCATCCAGACTAGAATACCAGGTCCTCCCCTTATCGCCTAAGCACAGACCGAAAGCTTGAGCTCGCTGTGTAGGGTCGGTAAGGCCATTTGCCTCACACACTTGCTCAAAATGCTCCATGAAGATGTATGGGTCATTGCTAGGTTCGTATCTAGCTAGTTCTTTTGCTACTATGGGGATTCTAGCCTGCCCCTTAGCCCCTTGCGTGACTCCCAATCCTGATAGTAGCACGGTGGCTAGGGCAGTAGCGCTCTGTTCAACGGATGTGTTGTCCAAGAGTCGCTTTGCTATCAGTTTGCTCAATGTTATGCCAGCCTCTGCTACCCGTTCCCTCTCTACGTTCGGTCCGGATTTGGCCGCTCCAGCTAGGTCTAGCACTCATCTAGCCTCGTACATATCTATGTCTTGCTCCAGCCTTCTAGCCCTTTGTTCATGGTTGTAGGCAATTATGCCTTCCAGCGCTCTCTTGATAGCTCTTCTCTCTTCCTCCAGGTTAGCTACCACTTCCTCTACAGGTCTGCCCTGGATCACGGTCCTAGTGAGTAGATCATACTCGTGGACCAGTGCCTGGACTGAGGTCAGAAATTCTCCTAAGTCTAATTGGTCCTCTCCTCGTTCGCCTCTTGATCCCGACATTGTTTCTGCTTCCAGCTCCACGAGGTTGTCAATCAATCCAAGCAGCTTCGGTAGCGTCCAATCCTCTATAGCGTTGCTTTTCGTGTCTTCGTGTCTTCCCCAGGTCCTACTAGTAGGGCACTCAGGCACCTGTCATGGATTCCTTAAGCGATTTATCTGAGTGAGTTCCTTTGATTATTGAATACAAGCCTCAATTTATGTTCACTCGATGAGTGTGTTGTTTCTCGTGCACTTGTGCCCAATCAGGCCTTCAGCTTTCTTAAGTGCACTTCAAGTGTGAAAATTCAATGTGAGTGCCGTAAGCAATTCCCCGGCGTCTTACTCACTCTCGCTCATTTTGGGATTGATAGGCTTGTAGGTCCATTTTCTGGCCGTTTCGTCAGGGTTTAGGGTTTCCTTGTATGTTGCCTTGTTCGCTTTGAGTTGATGAGGTTTTACGGTTCAGCGGCTCGCATCCGAGTCCTTGGGTCCCTCAACTGTCTACTACTGCTAACCGCTAAGTGGGTGTGTACTACAATTTCTCTTATCATGTGTGCCAGAACCAAGTTCTGAGCGCCCAAAGGGTTTCGACAAGTTGCGCTAATGCGTATTTGCCAGGTCGGGTCAAATTTCTGATAGATTTGACAAAAAGTTGCACTCGGACCAACTGGTCCGAATTGCAGGGTCCGAGTGGGTCACTCGAACGGGCCGAGGCACAGGGTCAAGGGTCGAATCTCCGGATTTGACTCGGACGATTTTTATTCGGACGGGCCGAATGGCATGTTCGGACAAGATAATTCGGACGGGCTAAACGACGCTTGACCGAGGGACAAATCCCGGGTGTGGCCAAGTTCCAAATTTGGGACTTGGACGAGTCGCTCGGACGGGCCGAATGGCAAATGTGCCACGTCGCGAGAGCTTTGACTCAGACGACCGAGTGGATTGGCCGACTAGGGTTTCGGGCCGAGTGGGGTTTCGGGCCAAGTGGCCGAATAGTAAGGGGCTGAGGGCCGATTCTGGGACTCGGCCCAGAAGCGACCGCCCGAACGCGGTGCGACGGAAACAGCGCGATGTCGATCTCGCTCGATTCTTGGGATTTACACAATCATACCAAGCACAACCCTCCAAATCCTATCTAGGGGGATAGAGGAAGGGATTCATATACCTGAATGGGTCGGTGAGTGCGTCGGTGATGCGATCAAATCACACGGGCTGCGGCTCTCTAGCTCTCTCTCTCTCTCTCTCTCTCTGTGACTGAAATGGCACAAATGAGCTCTCTTTTGGCCTCCTGTCTCTTATATGCCTTCCCAAATGTGGCGTTGACGCCCCCAATCACTCTCTTGTCGATCTTAGGCCTCATTAGCGAGCATTTTGCGTATTTTGCGCGATTTTTTCCCTGTTTTGCCCTGTTTTGAAACACTAAACCCTACCCTTTTCCGGTTCGATTTCCTAACTCTAACCTACGCTAAATGCAACGAAAATCGAAGGCAAAAAACTGAAATAGATCCTCCATGCTTTCCAATCATCAACCAACCAAAATATCCCAAAATACTTAATTGTTTTGAAGATTAAAAACACTCAACTTCCTACCTATCTCAAGCTCCGTTTCGGGGATGAGTACCCTACTTCGATGCTCGATGTGAGGCGCGCAAGTGCTCAAGCTTGAATCCGTTGGTCTCGGCAACGGAACCAAAATGTGGGAGCTTTCGCTCAACCGCCAAGACCCACGGATTGCTTATTGTTTTAAGCATTCCAAGCGAGCTCTAATGGCTATCTCTCACCTAGCCGACGCGCCGTCGATCCTACGAGTGTAGTGAGCTTACCTTGATGCTCGATCGAGTACCCTCCTCTCTCTTGCACTCCAGTAGCTCCACGATTCTTGATGCTAGCTCAAGAATCCTCAAGCCTCCTCCATCTCCAAGCTCCATCCTCCATAACCGTGTGCACGAGAGAAGAGAAGAGAAGAGAAGAGAAGAAGAGAAGAGGAGATGGTGAAGAGCTTCACCCTCTTGATCCCTCACTCTCATACACACTCACTCCCTCACACCCTCACACTCCCTCTCTCAAGAGCACACACAAGCAAGAATGTGAGAAGAAGAAAGGAAGAAGAAGACTCTTTTTGCCACATAACAAAGAATGAGCTTCTCATTCACTTTTCAACTTTATATACAAAGCCCTAAATCCTTTTTGGGCGGTCATTCCCTTTTCCCTCTTTTACATGGCCGGCCGTAGCCTAGCCCTTTTCCCATTTCCCACCATTCTAATTTATCCTATTCTCAACTAATGCGTACACTTTGCACAGGAGCGAGCCTGGCACTCTTTTACACAGATTCGGGGGCGCTTCTGCATTTTAATGGTGCGCCTTTTTCTCTTTCATTGCCTTGGCCCGACATTGAAGCTTTCTGAGGGTCATACCCGAACATTTGAATTTTTCAGGGATTGGCTACCGGTCAAGGCACCTTTTTCTGCTTTTACCCTGCGCCTTTTTTGCTATTTCCCTTTTTTCCATTTCCCGCTCCTTTGTGCTGCGAAAGCACGGTAACAAGGGTGACTCGTCTGAAAGAAATGTTGAACAGGTCCAGGCATTTTACTCAAGGTCAAGAAGGGGATGTGGTAGATCCTCTTCGAAAGGCCGTGATATGGGACATGCTGGCCATAACTAGCAAAACAAGTTCAATCACCAATTTGGTGAAATGCGGGTTTTAGGAAGCCAAGAAAACTTTAGAGGTAGGGGAAGCTCTAGAGGAAGAGGTGGATGGCAAAACATAGGTTCTGAAAATTCTACTATTGTTTGCCATTAATGTGGCAAGACAGGTCATATTGCAGCCCATTGTTATGCTAAGAAGGATGATATTCACAGTGCCAAATTGCAGCAAGGAAACTATGTATCATCTTCACAACAAAACAAAGACAAAAATGAGCGCTTGTTTGTTATGCAGCATATGATGAATGCAGTTATATGAAAGGGGACACATGATGATGTATGGTATGCCGATTCAAATGCATCTAATCATATGACCAGTCATATTGAATGGTTTGGAGATATGCAGAATTTACAAAATCCAGACGGGTGATGATTCATGCCACCCAATTTCACACATCAGAAAGATTTCCTTGACCTTGCATGATGGCCAGACAAAGAGTTCTACATCTACCAAAGGAGAGGTTTGAAACACAAAAAATGTCAAGTGCTACTTTTCAAGAAATGGATTATGGAGTTACTCCCATTCTTGGAAAACTTAGAATTGAGATAGGAGATTATGTAGATCATGAGAATTTGTTGTGGGAGATCTCGGTTATTGTGATGTTGTATTAGAAATACCTTGGCACAAAAGAATAGATCCAACCATTGATTGGAATCAAAATAATTTTAGATTTCCTTTCAAGGGTAAAAATGTATATTTTGATGTGGGGGTGGAAGGAAACTCTATTTCCATCTTATCCCATGTACAAATTTATAAAGCAATGAAAGAGTCTATTTTTTCTTTTTTGATTTTTATTAAAGATTCTAACAAAGATTCTAAAATTGAAGAGTCCATCTTAGATATGAACAAGGACCAAATGAGTTTTTTAAAGGAGTATGAAGATTATTTTAGAGACACTTTACCTGATGAGTTACCACTAGAGAGACCAGAAGATCATCGCATTGATCTCATTTCTAGAAGCTCACCTCCAAATAAGCCATCCTATTGTATGAGTCCAACACAACAAAAGAAGATCGTAGTGATTGAGCTCTTGGAGAAGGGTTTAATAAGACCTAGTTCCTCACTTTTTTGCTCTTTAGTCCTCTTAGTGTAAAAGAAAGATGGATCTTGTCGTATGTATGTGGACTATAGAGCCCTCAATAAAATTACAATTTGGAATAGGTTTTTCATTCCAAGAATTGATGATATCTTGGTGGATAGATTGGATGGAGCTAAAGTATTTAGCTAGATTGACTTGAAGAGTGGCTACCATCAAATAAGGATTGCTCCTCAAGATATTCATAAAATAGTATTCAAGACAACTTTTGGTTCATATGAGTTTCTTGTGCTACCATTTGGTCTCACCAATGCTCCTGCAATCTTTAATAGAATGATGGAAAGAATCTTTCGTGCAAACTGAAAGTTATATGTACTTTGTTTGATGATATATTGGTATAAACAAAATAAGTCGTTTGCTAATATAAAACTTTAGAGCTTGCAAAATGTAGAAAGAAGCTTGCAATTCAGTATCACATTCTACATTTTGTAGAAGCTTACAAAATGTAGAAAGAAATGCTACTATCTATAAAAAGGAGTTAATGGCCGTCATTCAAGCTTTAAAATATTGAAGACACTATCTTTTAGATGGAGAATTTTTCATCAATATAGACCATGACAATTTGACACATTTTCTTAACCAACCAAAGATGTGTGAAAAGCATATTTGATGGGCCAATTATTTAGTTTAATTTAACTTTAAAATATAGTATATTTCTAGAAAGTGAAAGAAGCTAACAAATGCCCTATCAAGAACACCTCAATTTCATATAGTTTCCATGATTCATCCTATAAATTTTACTAGCATAAGGAACATGTATACTTCTGATGAAGATTTTAAAATCATATGGGAGAATTCATAACTTGGTAAAAGGGTAAACTCTGAGATTCTTAAAGATGGGTTTCTTATGATGAAGAATAAGTTATATGTTACTAAAGATCTAGTCCTAAAGTAATGGAAGAATATCATGCGACACCTTATATGGCTCATCATAGTATTCTAGCCACAACCAAGATACTTGAAATGCATTTCTTTTGGCCAAGTCTTTGATGAGACATTGAGCAATTTATCAAAGAATGTCTTGTGTGCCAAAATATTAAGTTTCATCGCTAAAAGTATATATGCCTTTTGCAACCATTACCAATTCTGAGCTAACCTTGGGAAAGCATTGCTATGAATTTTATATTTAGCTTGACAAAACTAACAAATGGCAATAATGATATATTGACTATTATTGATAGGTGTAGCAAACATGCTCATTTTATTCCAATCAAGAAGACTATCAAGCGTCAACATATGGCTAGAACATTTATTCAATACATCTTTAAGTATCATGGGTTACTACAATTCATTGTGGGTGATAGAGATCCACAAACCACTAGTTTCTTTTGGTGAGCTCTTTTTGAAAATTTGGGTACAAAGCTTACCTTTCTTCTTCTGATCATCCTCTAACAGATGGTCAAAGTAAAATAACCAATCTCACAATATTGGATATACTAAAGTGCTATTACCATGAAGCCAACCAACAATGTAAAAAGTATTTGTCTTTGGTAGAATATGCCTATAATAACACGGTTCATATTTCTATAGGTAAAGCACCATTTGAGATCATATATGAAAAACCACTATTATTATCTATTCTAAAAAAAAAAAGGGAGATATTTCATGCCGATACGTTCATGCATGATAAAAGATTTTTTTTTAAAAAAAAAGCAGCAAATAAACATCAAAGACAATTGATTTTACAAGAAGGAGATTGGATGTGGCTAAAATTTGACAAAGCTAATCTAAGAAGCTCTAACAAGTCTTCATCCCAAGTCACTAAGTTTGTAGCAAGAAATTATGGGCCATTTCAAGTCACTAAAAAGATTAATGATGTTTATAACATGTTACAACTTCAAAAGCATTGAAAACTTCACAATACTTTTCATATTAATCTTTTGAAGTCTTATGAAGAACCTCCACCATTAGAACCTGCAATAGAGGATCCACATGAAACACAATATTAGTGAGTTTAGGAATCTCCTAATTTTTATTTTTTGAATACGAAAAGATGGTATCTGGATAACATACCCATAAGTTTCTCAAAACCATATGATGTGATCTATCATTAAAAAGCACTTGAAAAATAAAATCTATAGAGCTATAGAGTGCTCGATTTGGAGTTATAGTGTTCAAGTTATGAAAAATCCAAAGATTTGACCACGTGTCCCAAACTTATGAAAAATTTCTATATTCTCCAATATGGTATTCTGAAGTAAATAAACATGAAGAGATACTTCAACCAGAGTAAATAGTCTTTTATATGATCAAAAAATGAGAAGTAAATATTTTTAAAGAATTTCTTTTGACATTTAAAAATTACTCTATTTAAGAGTCTAAATGGATGTCAAAAGAGTATTTTAAAGACTATTAAAAAATACTTGTAGCTTATAAAGAAGCTGTAGAATTAGAAATATTTTAAGCAATATCTCGAGGACAAGACTGATTTCAAAAGAGGAAGGGATGTAACAAACCTTTTATATATCAATTAGAACAAGACATATTGACTCAATGATTCCAAATTAATTTCATACTCGTATACTTCGAAAGATAATTTGTATTATGTAAGTGTTTTAAAATATGATAATATTCAACTTTCTATTTAAGGGTGACCAATGGTTAAAACGTCATATAATTATACTTGGGTAGTCATTGACAAGATGCCTAAGAGAAATTAAAAGTTTAGTTGGGCGATCAGATTGACCAGAAAACTCAGATGACTAAGCCTTTTCACATTCATATGCTTATGATAAAAAAACAAACCATGAACCGATGAACCTATATAATAAAGCTCTCTAAAAGCTAAATTTGAAAACTCCTAAAATTTAGGAGGTTACTATGTTTAACAGTTGCTTAAATAAAAATTTTGTTCGTATCAAAGGCTTCAGAATTTCGCAAGGAACAATTTTATATTCAGCTGCTATTGCAAATTATTAACCATTTGAGAGACTTTTAGAGTATAAAGTTTGAAAACTTCTTTGTTTAAAAAAGTGACATGTGATATCTAAAAGATGACATGTATCATTTTGAAGAGACAAGTATCTCTACACTTATCATTTTTAATAAATGCTTGTCATTTGTAGCATCTACCTCTACTTTTCAACACCCAAGTTTCACAATTATATATTGGAGGTCTCTCTCTTTATTTGGGACAAGTTCTCATACTAAAATTTTCATCGCATGCTTTGTACTCTCAAATCTCTCTCTCATCCAAGAAACAAATCCTACTTAGCTTGATCTAATCCGAGTACTAAAGAAGAGAATCAACTTGTTGCTCAGATTTTGTAAAAGTTAGGGTTTTAAAACCCTAGTTTACAGAAATTAGGATTTCAAAATCCTAGTTTTCAGAATGACAATAAATCAATTCTTTTGTAAATCATTTAGACATTTGGTACCCGTGGTTTTAAAGCATGCCATAGCATATCTAAAAGTATATATAACAACCGAAGTAGCAATATATACACAAAGTATTCCATAAAGCATCAATGAGCATAAGCTTTTCATTGATAAATGCTTGTTATCATGTTATTATAGTATTGAGATAAGAGTGAAATCTAAGTTATTTTAAGTTCAAATTAGTCCCAAAAGTATAACCATACCATTCGAGCACCAAAACAATATATCCAAAGCATCAAGCACGCATTATGAAATTTACTATTTACTATATAAACTAGAACTTTTATGTTCTATGTGAGAGAATAGAAAATTGCACAGAATCAACTCAGTGAATATATCATCTATAGCTCTTATCGCACTCTTCATTTTTAGCTATAGAATGCCTAAATTCGATATTCTATGCAAAAGTTATAGCCAAATATGATAATATTGTCAAGCAGTCATAATTATTCACAACTTCTACAACATGCTCTATATCCACTCAAAATGGATAAAATGGCTACTTCTCAGCTCAATAAGAACTCAACAAGGCTCAATTAAGCCTTAGGAAGGTCCTCAACAATAAGCACCAAGCAAACTAGAACAAGCCGAAAGAAGAATAGACTCAATGCATATCTCAAGAGGAAGAAATAATAGCTACCATGAAACCTTGAGTTAAAGCTTTGAATCTAGACTGAAGAAAAGAAAGAAGCTCCTCAAATGGTGGGCTCTGATACTAATTCAAAGGTAGAGCATAAGTGAAAGCACAGAAACACAAGCAATACCTATGGCAGATGGAGCAAGAGAGTAAGAGAGAGACATCATATATGAAAACTCTAATTGGCATAATGTGTGATTTACCTTTCCTTATTCGAATAGATAATAAAAATAAAGTGATTATGATGGACACCCAACACTTACAATATACAAGTGTACAGATACTATCGGTGTAATGAATACACGAGTAGTTAGACATATGTGTCTTTACCCCTAACATAAGGATGCTAAATGATGATGATGGGACACATGACATTTTGTACGCAACTTGGAAAATCAAGATCTCGACTTACAAGGTTGCTTTGGTAGCACTTTAAGATTTCGACTCACAAGGTTGCTTTGGTAGCACTTGGATTTACCCCTAACATAAGGATGCTAATCGATGATGATGGGACACATGACATTTTGCACGCAACTTGGAAAATCAAGATCTAGACTCACAAGGTTGCTTTGGTAGCACTTGGATTTAAGATTTTCCTTAAAGGATCGGCTTTTCCTTTGCAGGGTAATGTCACAGGCTTTGTTCTTTGAAACTAAGTTGAAAAAGAGAGGCATCTCGAATGGACTGCATTTGTGGTGAGGAGAAGACCTTGCAACGTGTATTCTTAAATGATTGCCTTTGCAAACATATTGGGAGTTGGTTTTGTGTTGCTTCGCTCATCCAGAGATGAGATAAAGAACCTGCAAGCATGGGTTTTCAAGTTTTTTGACCCCACTGACCAGCATATATGTCTACAGTACAATCGCTCAAGTTGGTAGGGCGTTGGCCATGCTGCAAATGAGCCTGCCGTCAGCGTCGTGAGGTTGCGCCATCGTTTACGATCGATGCACCAGTCGTCGAAAAACTCGCCTTCCTGTGTGAGGGGCAAGCTGAGGATCATGGCGCAGAAGGGCTGTTCTAGGTTTCCGCTTCAGTTGTTGGAAGGTGGGCATCCAAGTTCTGATGAGCGTCATTCGCACTGCTTGTGGCAGCAAGACAAGGCCGCCATGCACGAGGCCCATAATGCGTTGCATGAGAGGGACAGAGGGGATGCGCAATACACGATAATAATCAGGAGACGATCTTGCTTCACGTCTCAGCAAAACGGCCTTCATGAGCTCAGACAGATGTGCTTCCATGGCAAATGCTTCCACCACAAGATGCGCTACCCGCAGGTCGATAAGCTGGGAAAGGAGCCAGTCCAGTATCGAGGAGGCAGCCTTCGCTTCTGCCTCGCTTACCGTCGGGCCTCTGTAGCTGTGTCCATCCTTATCTGACTGCAGTTGCGTTTTCAGGACATCCGGATTAGCCTTCCACGCCTGGAGGATGGCAGATTGGGGTACGGGACGCCCTGCTGGGATAACTACGTTTATGCCTTTGAACCATGGAGTGCTGCTGCTTACAGATGGGGTGTTGCTGCAGGCGCGACGAAGAACAGCGGCGAGTGCGTTCCGCTGGACTTGTATGGGCCAGTCCGGATCAGCGCCTGCAGGCAGCAGAGCCATGGCCTGAGGCTGCTGCAGGAGAAGCCGGGCCGCCAGGTCTGCGTTCACGGCAGAGAGCTGCAAGGATGAGAGGCACGCCCGCACTGGAGACTCCTCTGCGGGAGTCCAGAAGAGGCGCCTCGCGATAAAGGCCCGGCACGCATCCGCACAGTCGCGGGGATCCATATTCTGAGACTTAGTTTTCATTGAGAAGGGATCGCATCATCAAATATACTGGCCCACTCAGGACCTGTGTAAAGCCTGTAGAGTAGGGCATCCCCAGCACTATCTCCCACTATCTCCCACGGGGTCTTTAAGACCTCGGGGGGTTGGGATCAACAGCTGTCGTTGATCCCCCTCCTCATGACCACGGCGTAGACGTCGATCCCATGGGCAAGTAAACCCATCCGTTTTTGGTGAGCCTGTCCACAATCTTAAACTCGTCCAGCTGGAAAAGTGCCCATCAATGGTACTTTTGATACGTGTCTGCGCATGCGAAACTGGAGACGCCTTAACTCCTTATAATTGGGAGGGGCCCAGAGAATGTGCCGCCGCCAATGAACAGGGTGACGTCTGAAAGGTGAGAAGGATCGAAGCTTGCACGCGAGCTATGGCGGGAGAGCAAGAGCAAGAAAGAGAGAGACAAGAAATGGGAACTCCAACAGTCACAATGTGTGACCGGGCCTTCCTTTATTCAAACTGTCACTAAAAGAATAAAGAATAAAGTGACGTGATGGGCGCCCGCCACCTGCAGTGTGCAGTGGCGGGTACAAGGATCGAAGCTTGCACGCGAGCTATGGCGGGAGAGCAAGAGCAAGAAAGAGAGAGACAAGAAATGGGAACTCCAACAGTCACAATGTGTGACCGGGCCTTCCTTTATTCAAACTGTCACTAAAAGAATAAAGAATAAAGTGACGTGATGGGCGCTCGCCACCTACAGTGTGCAGTGGCGGGTACTGTCAGTGTAGTAATACATGGGGCGGCACGGCGGAGGCGCCTTTACCCCCAACAACCTCCCACTTAAAGGCGAATCTGCCCTAGTGAGAGAGAAAAGAAAAAAGAAAAGACAGTACAAATGTACATAGGTACAAGGGATGAGGAAAGGTGACATCTCATCCAACGCCCATCAACCTCCTGAGGAAGGCAAAGCGCTCAGTAGTGAGGCTCTTCGTGAGTAGATCTGCAGGATTCTCGTCAGTGGAGATCTTGACAAGGTCAACAGACTTGTCCTCCACGACACCACGTATGAAGTGATACCTCACCTCAATGTGTTTCGTCTTCGCATGGAAGACCGGATTCTTAGCCAACTGAATGGCACTCATAGAATCTGAATGCAGTGTAGGTATAGCATCAATCCCAAGGTCAGCAACTAGACGGCCTAACCATATGGCCTCCTTGCAAGCCTCAGTGGCTGCAACATACTCGGCCTCAGTGGTAGACAAAGCCGTACACTTCTGAACCCTGGACATCCAAGAGACAGCCCCTCCAGCATAGGTGAATACATAGCCAGAAGTGGACTTCCTACTATCTGCATGTCCTGCATAATCGGAGTCAGTGTCCCCACGACCCCTGTATCCTGGCTGCCATAGCAAATACACATATCTGCTGTGCCCTTCAGGTACCTCATGATACCCTTCACGGCATCCCAATGTCTGCTGCCAGGTGTAGCCATATAGCGTGCCACAACACCAACTGCATGCGCAATATCTGGACGAGTGGCTATCATGGCATACATCAAACTGCCCACGACTGAAGCATAAGGGATCTTGGCCATCTCGGCCCTCTGCTCATCTGTCTGCGGACAATCGGCCTGTGATATCTTCACATAAGAAGGTAATGGACAGTCAATAGGCTTTACGTCCTGCATGCGGAAGCGCTCAAGGACTTTATGAATGTACTCCCGCTGTGAGAGATACAAAAGTCCCTGATGCCTATCGCGCTTAATGCGCATCCCAAGTATATGTGAGGCCTGTCCCAAATCCTTCATCTCAAAGCTCTTCTTCAGCTGAGATTTAAGAGCATCTAGCTCATCATGAGCTTTCCCTACTATCAGCATATCATCAACATAGAGTACCAAGATAAGCAAACTGCCATCACGGGCTTTCTTCGTGTAAAGACACGGATCCATAGCACTCCTGCTGTAGCCCTGTGATTGCATAAAGGCATCAAACTTATGATACCATTCCCTAGGTGCCTGCTTCAAGCCATACAAGCTCTTCTTCAACTTGCACACTAGGTGCTCCCTGCCAGGTTCTGCAAAGCCCTTAGGCTGATCCATATAGATCTCATCATGCAAGTCTCCATGTAGAAAAGCCGTCTTGACATCCATCTGATATAGATCTAAGTCAAGCTGTGCAACCAAAGCCAAGACTAAGCGCAGGGTGGTCATCTTAACCACAGGAGAGAAGACCTCATCAAAGTCCACACCATGTTCCTGCTTAAAACCCTTTGCTACCAATCTAGCCTTGTATGCCGGCTTGGGGTGTCCAGGGGTACTTTTCAGCTTGTACACCCACTTGCATGGCAAAGCCTTCTTGCCCTTAGGCAAGGCAACCAAATCCCAAGTCTCATTCTTATGCAGGGAGTCTATCTCAGATTGCATAGCCCTCTCCCAGGAGTGACTGTCACCCCTGCGCATAGCCTCATCATAAGTGAAAGGCTCTCCTGCATCTGTAACCAAAACATAATGCATAGAGGGCTGAAATCTGTCAGGTGGACGTCTATCTCTAGCAGACCGTCTCACCGCAGGCTCTGCTGCCTGTCTAACTGCCTGTCCAACATCCTGGCCCTGTGGAGGAACTGCTGCAGGCTGTATTACTGGCTGTGCTGGAGCTTTAGGCTCCTCTTGAAAGATCACTCTGCGGATCTCAACCACCTTCTCAGGCTGCCTGTGCATCTTGTCTTCATGGAAGACGACATCATGGCTGCGTACTATTTTCCGCGCCTGCGGATCCCATAGGCGATAGCCCATCTCTCCTGACTCACCATAGCCAAGGAATATGCATTTAATGCTCTTTGGATCCAATTTACTCCTCTTGTCCTTGGGCACATGGCAGAATGCCTCACATCCAAAGACACGGAGATGTGCATAAGAGGGTGGCTTACCGGCCCAAACTTCCTCTGCAACCTGGAAATCCAATCCACTAGAAGGCGATCGGTTTATGACATGCACTGCCGTACTAACTGCCTCAGCCCAAAAACTCTGGGGTAGGCCTGCATGGCTAAGCATAGAGCGCACACGCTCCTGAATAGTCCTGTTCATGCGCTCAGCCAAACCATTCTGGGGTGGGGTGTAAGGGGCGGTCAACTGACGCTTAATACCCTTGTCATCACAAAACTGCTCAAAAGCATGCGAGACATATTCTCCCCCATTATCTGTCCTAAGGCATTTCAGCCTATACCCAGTCTGGTTCTCAACAAGAGCAAGCCATCTCTGAAAAACTGCCAAGATATTAGACTTCTGCTTTATGGGATAAGCCCACACTTTCCTAGAAAAATCATCAATGAAGGTAACGAAGTACTTCGCGCCACCCATAGACATGCAAGGCATAGGCCCACAAACATCCGAATGCACCAATGCCAAGGGCTCACTCAGGCGGGGCCTACCCGATTTCTTATGCGTAGACCTATTCTGCTTACCATAAAGACAATGATCACACGAGTCAAAACATGCATAATCCAAAGGCGGAAGATACTGCAAACCAGATAACATTTTCATTCCTTTCAAAGACATATGCCCCAAACGGGCATGCCAAAGTGATACATGTGGGATAGAGCCCACTGCCAAAACATGGTCTACAGAAGACCCAGATACAACAAGAGGATAGAGGCTGCCAGCCTTGGCGCCTCTAGCAAGCACAAGTCTGCCTTTGGTAATCTTCCAGGCAGAATCCCCAAAACAGACATGAAATCCTGCATCATCCAACTGTCCTGCAGACATAAGACTACGCGTAAGCGCAGGTACATGACGTACATCCCTGAGCAAAAAGGAACTGCTAGTGGAAAACTGCAACTGAATATCTCCACAGCCCACAATATCAAGAGACCTGTCATCTCCAAGTCTGACTGATCCAGATACAGTACGGTAAGAGTGAAACCACTCACGGTAAGGCGTCACATGGAAGGATGCACCTGAATCCAATAACCAGCACTGTGCATACATACTAGGTGTCTCAGTCAAGTGTGAAGCATCAGAAGAACTAGCTGCAAGTATGAACTCATCACTACCATCGGAATCCTTGGTCTGCATGACATTAATTTCTTCAATCTTGACGCTGGACTTCGCAGGTACTATGCTGCGATCAGAGGACTTCTCCTGCACTTTCTCTTTCCCCTTATCCTTGCGCTTCTCATTGCGCAACTCATGACACTGTGGTCTAATATGGCCCTTTTTCCCACAATGATGACAAGTGACATTTGCATTGCGTCCACGCGACTTACTACGCGACTTGCCACCACGAGATTTAGACCGACCCTTTTGCGAGTCACGGCCTCGGCCATTACCACGGTCATACCTGTCATTCCTGCCTCTAACTGTCAAAGCATGACTACCACGAGAGGCATCCAAGTTTTTGCGATTCACCTCTTCCTGAAGAAGAGCACTCTCAACATCTGCCAATTTTAGAGTAGCACTAGAGGCACAAAGAGCAGTGCGGAATACATCCCATGACTCATTCGGAGTTCCAAGCAAGAAAAGAGGAGTTACTTCCTCTCCAAAGGTGATATCCTGCGAAGTCAGGTTCTTCAGTATAGCATGGAACTGGCTCAAGTGAGCAGACATAGTCGCATTATCCTTCATGTGCAGATCCATAAGCTGCTTCAACCAGTATATCTGACTCGCCGGACTTTTCTTATCATAAAGATTCTTGATCTTATTCCATAGATCCCATGCACTCTGTGCTTCCTCAAATACATTATAATGTACCTGTTCAGTGAGAGACAATACAATCGTGGACTTGCATAGCTCATCAAGTTCAAGCCAGTCGTCATTGTCCATAGTTTCAGGCTGCTCCCCACTCAACCGAAGTGGCTTAATTTGAGATTTCTGCACCAAAACCTGCCATATTTGACTCTTCCAGTAAGAGTAGTTGGTACCATCCAACTTTGTAATGTTAAAGATGGCACTATCATGCGAAGATGATGCCATTATGCAGGCTGGAAATGCCCAAACAGTCCAAAACTGCTTGCTGTTTTACTGCAGAAACTGCCCAAAAATGACCAAAACGGGGTCCAAAGGGCGAGCAAAGTGTGCCAAAAGTGGCTGCCCACTTAGTACTAGGTGCGGTACACCAAATCAGGATATTTCAGCATGAAAAGTACACCTCAGTCCACCAATAACTGCTTGCTGTAATAAATTGCAGGTATGCAGTCTAGAGAGCAAACTGTCCCAAAATAGGATCCAATGTCAAGCAAACAATGCTAGGTCCAAAGCCGGCACGAAATGGACATAAGCAAGGCCAATGACAGTGAAAAGAACATGAGCTCAACACCAAGCATGTCAAAATAACATCTGCCAGTGAAAGGCACACCCCCAGACACTCTAGGCAAAGTGTTCCTGTAACTGCCAAAACCTGACACAAATAGGTATCTGCTCAAAGAGAAAGATCCAAATATGAGACTCAGCTCATAAGCATCCTGTGAACCAAGAGTACATCAATGCATATCCATAAAGATCGGAGTATGATCCCAAAGTCTCAATGCGTATGTAGCTGCTCAAGACATAAACTGCTCCAAATACATGTAAGTGCTCCAATAGCATGCAACTGTCAAAGGTCAAGCAAGCATGTAAAAATGCTCCCACTGGCACAAAAAGCGTACAAAGCGAGCTCAGAAGCTCAAACAACCCAAGAGAAAGCACCAGTGATAAGTGGCCCTGTCAATGCATCAAGCGCATCCAAGAGAGCATGGCATACATGAAGCACCGGTCGTATTAACCATGAAGCAATACATAAGCCCAAATAAGCTCTCGGTCAACTCAATGACATCCAAATAGCAACCAAGATCAGTGATCAAGTAAGCCGGGAATGCTCAAATACATCCAAATCCAAGCTCCAAATGTCGGTATGGCATACACGAACCAAATAGCATATGTCACGAACCAAAGCATGTAATGCAAAAGCCTAATTGTCAAGCAGAGACATGAGGCATAGGCGGTCCACGAGCATGCCGAGTCGGTCCAAATGCCAGTGAAGACGGAGCTAATGCGAAGCTCAAAAGCATCCCATAATCTCATACATATGCTCCAAGTCGTCCCCAAATGTCAGAGATATCATGCCAAAGCTCAAAGCATACATCCGGTATCGGTAGGTAAGTGCCAAAGCATGTAAAGTACCTTCAGTCCACTGTTATTCCAGCATGTATTTACTGTTCTAAACAGTAGATTTCAGCCCCAAATTCAAGCCAAAATCATGGTCAAACCAAATGCATACATCCCCAATACATCCGGGTAGGAAGTAGACCTCATACGGGCATCAAACAAGGTAACCGGAGTAGAGTATAAGCATTAAATGCCAATGCCAAGTGTGGCTGCCCTGTTTCCAGCACTGTATAACAGTAAATAACAGTCCCAAATCAGCCAATATTTCAAGCCAAAATCATGGCATAATCATGTGCATACATTCCCAAGGCACTAGGCATCATGTAGACCGCATACGGGCATCAAATAGCACAACCGGAATGGAGTATAAGCAACAAATGCTAATGCCAATGGTGCTGCCCTGTTTTCAGCCTGTTATGACAGTTTATGACAGTCCCAAATCTGAAGAAATCAGCCCCGAAAGATCAAGACCAATGCCCAAAGCTTGAATGACATCAAACATGAAGTCTATAGCCCTCTTGATCAAGGTAGAGAGCAAGAAGCAATGGCCAAGTGTGGAGCTGAAGTAGATGAGTGCTCACAGCCTGGAAAAAATGATGCAATCTGCCCTGTTGGTGCTGAACTTGCTGCTGCTCCACATGGGCTGAAAAGGGGGTAATGGGGGGCTCAATGATGGCCCAAGGTAGGCACATACCAAGCCATGAAGGCCCAATGCAAAGGGGAGGGAAGATATGAGCTATGGAGCTCAAGAAGAGTGGCTGCCCTTTGTTCCTGCCCTGTTTCAATCTGAGAATACACTCAAATGCCTGCAAATGCTGAAGCAATACCTCAAGGGCAAGGCCCTGATGAAGCTCAAGAAGGCCAGGATGGAGCTCGGGAAGCCGGGGAGAGTCGGGAGCTCAAGAGGTCGGCTATGGCTGCCGGGATGGAGACCCAATGCGTGAAGCGAGTCGATGCGAAGGTCGGGAAGCACCGAGTCGAGCTCGAGCAAGAGAATGCCAAGCTCTGATACCAGTTGAAAGGTGAGAAGGATCGAAGCTTGCATGCGAGCTATGGCGGGAGAGCAAGAGCAAGAAAGAGAGAGACAAGAAATGGGAACTCCAACAGTCACAATGTGTGACCGGGCCTTCCTTTATTCAAACTGTCACTAAAAGAATAAAGAATAAAGTGACATGATGGGCGCCCGCCACCTGCAGTGTGCAGTGGCGGGTACTGTCAGTGTAGTAATACATGGGACGGCACGGCGGAGGCGCCTTTACCCCCAACAACGTCTAATCGTGTGCGCATGCGAAGCCTCAGATGCCGCGGCGCTCATCGTTCCTTCCGTTCTCATTCTCTCTCTCTCTCTTATACCCACAGTAGCGTGCGCATCCCTCAGCTCGGCGTCTTCATCCCTCCCACAGTTCGGCATGAAGACCCTCCCACAGTAGCATGCGCATCCCTCGCACAGCTCGCATAGTAGCGTGCGCATCCCTCAGCTCGGCGTCTGAGACTCCCTCCCACAATTCGGCGTCTTCATCCCTCGATCCACAATAGCGTGTCCATTTGGCGTCTTCATCCCTCACACAGTGGTCTTCATCCCTCCCACAGTTGGCGTGTCCATTTGGCGTCTTCATCGGCACATTAGCGTGACAGGAGGTTGCAACGTCTTCATCCCTCCCACAGTAGCGTGCCCAGTCCGTGACACAGGAGGCGGCAGCGTGACCGTGACTCAGGAGGCTGTAGCGTGATGCCTGTGTGGGAGGCTGCAACGTCTCAGGAGGCCCAAGCGTCTTCATCAGTATGACAAGAGATTGCAACGTCTTCATGTGCGTCTCAGGAGGCTGCAACCTCTAAGGAGGTTGCCGTTACAGGAGGTTGCCCCAGTCACAGGAGGCACCGTGGGAGAAGAACGCTGCAGTATCTTCATCTCTGTGACGTCGAGGCCCCTCCTCTATCAAGTTTCTTCTTTTTATTTTTGAATGTAATTACTACTTCACATTAAAAAGAACAAAGTTATATTATTTGTGGGAGAGCATATCGAGGCCTACGACTTGCGGCTAGTCGCCGTTCAAGCGTGCTTTGCTGGGCTTGGGGCAGCCTTTGTTTATTGCTTTCGTGCTAGGATAGAAGGTAATGATTCTCATCATGTTGTCTTCTTCGTAGATGTCTTACGCTTCACTATCTATGTCTCAATACGCAATCGATGAGAATCCTAAATTCTATGTGTGTTCAAGCCATATTATGTATTCTTGGTGCCTTTGAAGGATTCAAGGCAGTACGATGGATTAGAATGTTGTAACCTTTTCATGTCAGCAAGTAATGATTTTTTATCTATTCATAAATTGCCACACCTTGTCTTATTTTGTCTTGGTCTCTTGCTAGGCATTTATGAGTAGACAGATTGGCAAATATAATTCCAAAAGAGATGAGCATGTGCGGAGAACTCAAAGTCGAATAGCGGATGGCTACCAAAAATATGTAAGTCTCTCACCTGATATTGTTTCCTTCTATAGTGTCATATGCGAATGCAATTTTATTACCTTGGTCTTGAGTTTATCATTTTTTATATATGTATATTCACTCACAAGTTGCCTTCCTTAGAAACGGCCTTGCACACGAGAGTTTGAGGATGTGCCTCATATTGATGATGAGGGTGAAGTCCTAGACCACCATCCTGAGTTGCAAACAGTGGAGCGAAACTTTCAGATGGAGATGAATAGCTTGTTGCAGACTGGTCCTCCATCCACTGGCGATGTTATGAATTTTCAGGTTAGTTTATGGGCAAGTTTGTGGCTTATGATTATGATTATGGATTATGTTATGGTTATGTTAGGATTACAATGGTTATGTTAGGTTATGATTATAGTTGTGGTTATGGTTATGTCATGTCATGGTTGTACTATGGTTATATTAGGTTATGGTTATGTTATGTCATGTTAGGTCAATGCTTTAGGATTATGATTATGGTTATGTTTATGGTTATTGCATTGTAAGGCAAGGGGAGTAAGTGCTTCACGTCGCTCCTTCTATCACCTCAACCCAGCTCAATCACCATCTCCTCCCCTCTTGAGTATCCAAGCGACGCACCCCGTTGCATATTCACAATTGGATGTAGTTTAGTTTACATCTTTAAGAATGGCTCTCCTGTCAAGACGAATGGGAAAAAAAGTGCCACCTCAAGGTGCGTTCTTATTAATTGTAATGCTTTCATTGTGTTGTATTTCTTGTACTTGTGGTTGGTTGCATTGTGTGTGGTTGCTTTCTGGTATTATTTTAGGTTAGAGAGTTCCGTACATATCGAGTTCGTGGCTCTATGTTCAAAACTCCGTGTGGATGTCGACCATGCTTTGTTGGATGCATTGCGGTGCGTAGAGGAAGCATCCACCCGTACTATGAATTTGTTCGCCATTTAAGTTTACTAAACTAGTTATAGCTTTCTTGGTGGTTGCCTGATGATTAGGGCTAGGGGTTTTGTTATTTTACTAAACTAATTTTGGCTTTCATTCATAGTTGGATGGAGTATGTGATTCCAAGAGAGCACGTGCATGATGTATGTTTCGTAGATAGTCTGTGGTTTCCATACATCAATATGGTTGAGCCACAAGACGATGGTGTTTCGTTGAGAAATTACTTTGATAGCTGCGATTCCATGAGGGCTACATTTATATTTCTTCCAGTGCTTGTGAGGTTTGTAGTCCTTTTATGCATACTTAATGGAAATGACAAATCATAGTCCTTTGATGCACTAGTTTTAATAGCAATCTTTGATGTACAGGTTACATTGGTGCCTTTATGTGGTCTTCAATCCTATGCTAAAAAGAGTTGAAAAATTACCTGGTGATCAAGGCACCATTCTATGCCTTGACTCGTTGGAATGCACTAATTTCACGGCATGTCTACCCTATGTAGATAGGTATCTTAACAATCTATATGCATCCATGTAATATGTTGTGTCACATATGTATTATGTTCATTGCTTTTGTGTCTGTGTTTCAGAGCCGTGTTTACATTATCGAGGCTTTGTACTGACCCAACGTACGCCAAGTTTCTATCGGACGTAAATAAAATGAAGCTCATCCACATTAAGATGTGTCACTATAGTGTTAAAGTAATGCTGTCACTTAGAAATATAACATAGGGTTGTTCACATAAAGATGACTAGAATCTCTTTTCACAGCCCCTCAACAAACAAATGCAGTAGACTGTGGATTCTATGCGATGGCTTTCATAAGACTACTCATCGAGGGTAGCGTGGTTGGGAAATAAACCAAAAACTGGGTAAGCCTATACTGGTATAATTGCTTTTGCTATGCGACTTTGAATGGTCTAGTGTGCATACGTCAATCCATAATCAACTTATCGTATTGCAATTAACAAGAAAATGGTTCAATGCCACCTATATTACAACTTTGAAGGAGGACCTTTACCAGTGGGCACTTGGAGTGTTGGAGAGGTGATCTTGTGTGGATTATATGATTATGGACATTTACTTGGTTTGTGACAGTCATGGACTTATGATCTCACTTATGGTCATCTACTTGGTTTGCGGCAGGCATATTCTCACTTGTCAAGGTCTTATGGTCTCTTATGTAATGATGCATATGTAAGGTTTCATTTGTTAAGTTTTTTAATGTAAAGGTTTCTTTTATGTCAAGTTTTTTAATGCCAAGGTTATGCTTTTATGCTATGGTTTGGGATTTATTACATCATGGTTTCACTTGTTATGGTTTGGGGTTTATAACATCATGGTTTCATTTGTTAAGTTTTTTAATGCAAGGTTTCATTTGTTAGGTTTTTTTATGTCAAGGTAATGCTTTTATTACGTCATGGTTTATGCAAGGTTTTATTTGTTAAGCTTTTTTATGTCAAGGTAATGCTTTTATGCTATGTTTTGGGGTTTATTATGTCATGGTTTATTATGTCATGGAGCTATTCTCCTCCATCTACATGCTTTTATTTTCATGCAACACTTAGTGACTATTAAGAGACATTATCTTATGCTGCATTCTTGTTCATGCCTTTTTGTTTGACATAATCTTACTCAACTCACTTCAACATAGTTCCTTGTTTCATGTACACGGCTAAAATTGGATGATAGATTTAGAATAGCTAAGTGAGGGGGTTTGAACTCAACTCACTCAACTCTCTCTTGAGAGAGTTGAGTGAGTTGAATCTGACCATGAAACATATAATAAAGTAAACTAAAAAGAGCTATGAATCAAAATACTCAAATGCAAAATGAAGATGATGCGACTCCAAGGTTTAACGAAGAGTTGCATGAGAAAGAAGGAGGTTCGGTTGACATGGACACAAATAAGGTGTGGAAGTTAAACTCAAAGTAAACTCAAGATTAAGAAGAAATCTTAAATCCTCTTTTAGCTCAAATGAGAACTTGAAAGCTACATACAAGTCTTAAAGTTCTAGAGCTATCTAAGTATTAGGCTTATATTGAAATTATGACCTATCCTTGGAGGTGAATATTGTTGTATATTTTTAGCCAAAAAAGAGGATCAAAAGTGGCGTTTGCATATGTAAAGCTTCCTTGTATGCATCTATGTGCCCATGATGAATTGTTGTCATTTGCCATACATTATGCAAGCATATGCAAATTTTCTACCATCAAAGTTTGTGTGAACACATTGATAGGGACGAATGCAAAGTTTGCCATTCACATTGTTAGAGACGAATGCAAAGTTTATTGTGTCAAGGTTTATTATGTCTTTGTTTATTATGTCAATGAATAGAATGAATGCAACGAAAGTAACGAGCACATGCTTACATCCTCGCGCAATGAGCACATGGTTAATGCTTCAGGATCTTATGCTATGGTTTAGGGTAATGGTTTAGGCTTTAGTGTTTGGATAATGAATAGAACAAATGCAAGAATGAGACACCAAAATCAACAATGAGATGCCAATGGGATTTCACTTAAATGGATAATCATGTGTACAATACAAACATTCTGAACCTAGATGCCAAAACTTCTATGATCGTGGACCCATCAGGGAACAAGAGAGAAAATTGTCGCTCCTCATTCTCAATATTGTAGGTGCAATACAAAATACGACAAGTGCCAATGTAAGACTCACCATACAATCGCACCGCCCTGCCGATCAAGATAGAATCCGTTAGACTCCATACCGCAAGAATAGAGGGAGCAGTGCATGGCAAGTATGGCATGAATATACTGCCAGAGGGTCCACCAAAAATGTTTTGGTGCAGCAATGAGGACAATATATCCGCGGTTTTGGGCTAAACCTTACACGACCCCTCCCTCGTTGATGCTTGCGCCTTAATATGCCTATGATAGATGGACGATTCGGTTGTGATGAAGACTCCCCCCTCTCGTTTGGACGATGACGATGATCCTTGCCATACCCTAGGTATGTCTGTGTGACATTTTTCTCGATCTGATAGATCCTGCCCTTTTTAGGCATGTTAATCTCCTGTGGTGTGAACATGTGAACAAGAGACTCTTTAGCACTTTCCAATTAGTGCATACAAGCATCCATCTGTGCCGCTCTGTAGGATGGAATCCCATCCTCAATCCTCTGAAGGAGCCCTCTAAAGTCTGCGATGGAGGACACGAGATCCCCTTCCTGCACACCACCATCGGAACCTGGTCTCTCCAATCCTGGGATTTCATCGTCACCTGGTCTTTCCTTCATGTCATCAAAGGCATGCGCACTATCGATGATGGGGAGAACCTCATGAAGGGGAGGAAAATAGCTCTTCAAGATGAGCCTCAAACCATGAAGATGTTTACAGTCAGTCGACCAATTAGGGCAATCACAGTAGTTTGATTGTACACTTACATGTTACCATTTTGCATGTTGGGTTATGCTCGCTATTTTAAACAACATGTTCCCCTCGTTAATGACTTGAAGAGAGGAGGGATCTTGCTCATACCGCTGAAGAATCTTCTCCCCTACTGCCAATCTAGCCGTATGACTCTTGCTTGACCCATAGACTTTGAAGCGCTCAGAATCAACTGGCATAAAAAACATGTATAAGACAACAATGCGTTTCAAGGAAAGGTCAAATGTGGAAATAGAAAGGAAATTGACCACATTACCTATCTCTTGCTTTTGCTTGAAAAACTCCAAAGCCGATCCACCCATTCTAGACCCCGATGACGAGTCACCAAGAAGGGCGTGCAGCAGATCCAAAATGGACCTGTTGATCCTAGCATCAAGTAGAGTGTACTTGATATATTGCCAAAGTCTCTCAATGAGGTTGGTTGTGTCGACATTGCCATGTGGAAACATGCAACCAAACTTGGGCCATCTTGCACACCAAATACAATCTTTCCCACACCATCCATTGGTAACGTATCGGACCACATTTGGATGAGCGGAATAATGATGAAGCAATTGCTCAAACATATCATCAAACTGCGACTCTGTAGGGCAATGCATAAGATTGGACAAAGAGGCATACACATGATCGCGCTCATCTGTAGGGACCTTGATTCACGCAAGAACATGTGAAGTACTCACTGTCAAGCTCATGGAATTCACAAAAAGGCAATGCTTAAAAGTAAAATGATATTGAAAAGGTGTACATGTGGCAAGAGATTTTCAACCCATGCTTTCTTTGTGTGAAACTAGCATAGAATAATATGGCATGCACGTTGACGTTTGTTGCCACCAAGATAGTCAATGGTCCAACAATGAGGGTCTTCCAGAACAACCTTCGAGAGCGCCTCCAGCTCTGGCTGGGACTTATCAATCACCAGGGCAGCAGGGCGAATATCTCCCATCCTAGAGAGGACTAGTCTCATGGTGATTTGCAAAGCCATAATCTCTTGGTTTGACCCATTGTCACTAGTGCATAGCATAAACCAAATAGGGATACCCACCCCATGTTGGTTTGGTAAAACCGCCGCATAAAGCGGAAGACCAAACACATTGGTCTTGAATGTGCTATCGATTGCCCAAGCATTGTTCTTTGAGAACCTCTTACTCATTTGCAACATCCATTCATCCTGGACTATCAGTACGAATGGTTTGTCCTTGTCCTCTATGGCATGAGGATTATATGGTTGGCAATAGAGTATCTAAAAGACCATGTAGATGTACTATCAAATAGATGTACTAATTTTCACAACTTATAAACATTAATGAGAATATGACAAATACCTTGTTTTGATCTCGTAGACGAAGAGCCTCCAAATACATTGCCGTCCAATCATCCTTCGAAAGCTTGCCTGCAGCAGGACGACACGTAGGACATTGACGCTCAAAAGCAATCTAATATCATAAAGCAATGGCTTTGAAGGTAACATACCTTCAGTTCGCATTTGGTATGATAGTGTTTGTACCTCCCTTGGTATCATGAAGAACCTATAAATGACACGATCCAATGGAGATGCATTTTTCAAATGAAACCGCTCCTTGGTTAGGCTCATCTTCGCGACATGGCGAACAGGTCCCAACGTCAAACAGGTCATCCTTGCAGCAATCAATCACAGTTGGATGCACCGGCAAGTGATACAAGTCAGCACGAGATCCAAGTACATGACCCTCGTATGGTCCATAGACCCGTATAGTGACATCACGAAGATCGTCTTTATACTCGATCTACACCTTGAAAAGGCAACCACATTTCTTCGAGGTTCGCAACCTACGGATTTGGGAGCCCTTTCGAGTTGCTCTACCACAGCGATGACATGCATATTCCACTATTGTCTTCCCTAAACCATGCTTTTTGGTCGAGCGGACCTTGCCCAACCTAACATTGTGTTCAAGCATGATTTCTTGAAGCCTCCGCTCAACAAGAGATCTATCTACAGTAAGCTCCAAGATGGGTGCTATTCTTTCCAAAACCTTCCCATGAACTAGAAATGGGCCTTTATAACCATGGGGCCTTGTGAACACCTTGCAAGTACACCCACCGATGAGATCTCTCACATATGCAAGAGGAATGCCATGCCTTCTCAAGTCAGTACACCACGTGGATTTGATGGAATCAATTGTGACATTGATACCCTCGTGAGCACCTGTAACCTTGTTTATGTGATTTCCAAGGAATATGCTCTCCCACTCCTCTATACATGCAATGCGCAACGATGGCTCTGATTTCAAGGCCAATGTAATGTGTCCATCGCCATTTCTACCAATGCAAAGACCTCTGATTCTTCTCCACTTCTTCAAGTCGAGCAACTCCCTCCTATGGAGTTGCTTGAGCACCTCCAATGTGATGGCCTTTTACCCGCTCAAATCACTGACCATCAAGCCGTAAGCCTCTCTATTGAAAGAGAAGTACTTCGATGAGGTATAGGTAGTTGGGCTTGGTGCATTGATAGTGATTTCTTGTGTTGCTGAATCATTGTCTCCACTTAAGAAATCAATCATCTCAACCTCATCACTTGAAGATCCATCTGATGTCTCTTCATCGGTGTCGAGATCATCGATCTCAATGTCACTTTCCATAATCCATGCGTGTTGACTACATACGTATATATCACCAAAACATCATTCCAATGTCACAATGCATACAATGCAAATATGAGAGGAAGAAAGAGAGAGAGATATGCACCTTGTTGTGGAAGCCATGAGCAAGAAATCGCAATATGAACCTTAAACCTTTGTTCCAATGATCTAGTGAGCTTGTATGCACTTGCAATATGGGCCTCAAACCTCCGTTCACAACAACACACGAATGCGCCCTATGTGCAGGATTTTCCCGTGGGTAATATCGAGAGCTTTTCGGCTTTCGGTTCCAGGTCGACACAGTTTACTTACAAGACACGGTTTACTTTAATGGCTGGGTTTACTATTATGTCTAGGTTTACTCGTGGTCTACGATTCAAAAACTTGTATTAGAGATAGTGGGCCCTGTAGAATCTATTATCTTCTTACTGTCAGCCCATGCAATCAATTTCAACGGCTGGCGTTGCATTTATAATCCTGGGATGGGTCTACTTTTGTATGTGGCAGCAAACATCCCCAAATTTCGAGACGTCGTTCCTCCGTCAGATCCCATTTTCCGGTTGGTTGGGTTTTAAATTTGGTTGGGTTTACTTCTGCATAAAGTAGCGGCTCGAATGCATGCCTTTTTTCGGGGTCAATGATAGCCGTTGATCCGAACTCCCCGAGGTCTTAAAGACCCCGTGGGAGATAGTGCTGAGGTGGGATGGGTCTACTTTTGTATGTGGCAGCGAACATCCCCGAATTTCGAGACATCGTTCCTCCGTCAGATCCCATTTTTCGGTTGGTTGGCTTTCCATTTGCTAGTTGGGTTTTTAAATCTGGTTGGGTTTACTTCTGCATAAAGTAGCATCTCGGATGCGTGCCTTTTTTCGGGGTCAACGACAGCCGTTGATCCCAACTCCCCGAGGTCTTAAAGACCTCGTGGGAGATAGTGCTGAGGGTAGGGCATGGCGTACATACAAGCGGCGCGCCATCCATGTACTTGGGGTGGAGGGGTGGCGACAAGAAAGCATTGCGACTTCACATGAGTAACAACTCATGTGGACTATGAAGATCCAACGATGAGAAACACTTTTTCGAAATGAGAGAGAGAGAGAGAGAGAGAGAGAGAGAGAGAGAGAGAGAGAGAGAGAGAGAGAATGCGCGCGCGCGTGTGTGTGTGTATGTGTGTGTGTCATCTAGCTGCCACATCACCAAACTTTATTGAGTCTTTCAAGTCTCACCAATTTTATGAGACTAGCTTCACTTGCTAGAATTTGAGGTTTTTTGGAGGTCATGTCAAAGAGTGTAGCTCGGCTCCACGATTGTCCCAGTAAAGACTAATGCTGGCTTTTAATGGACCTTAAGGAAGGGTATAAAGGACTTCATACATCACTCCGTTGGCTTTTGAGATGGTCATCATCAGGGAAAGTGGCCATTAGAGTGATAGTAAGGAAAGACGCCATTAGAGTGATGGCAAAATTATCATTGTTGGAATTGGCCCCCTAACCCTAACTTCCATCAATTATGATCAACTTCAATCTATTGATATTTGCATACAAAAAAATATTATTTCGCTTAACATGATTCTAATTTTCCATGTAATCTTGACATCTGCATCATGACTAGCAAAATAAACTAGATTCACGAGTATCAACTAATGAAGATGGGATCTACATATTTCCAACATTATGGATATTCTCTATAGCATAAACCAAGAAAGCAAGTATTGTGTTGATGAAGAAGAACAACTGGTTGTTTTCTTTGTATATGTGCTTAAACTCGCCTGGTGTAATGACTATTTGGAGTGGATAGCAAATAGAGTTGATAGGTCGGAAACAATAATATAGGACAGGAACATGATTGAGATCGAGAAGACCTATCCACAATTGTTCGATCTTAAGTTGGAGTTAGTGGATGCAACCAACCTTTTGGGACATGACATTATAACTGTAACATGGCATTATATCCAAGAAACAAGAAAGCAAATGTATCATCCTTGGGGACAATTTAGATTCTAGACATATCCTATGTTATGACATGTAATGTCTATGCAAGCACCTTGAAAGGCTTAGCTCCAAGAGGGTTTTTTTTTTTTTTTTGTGGATGAGATTTCAAAGAGAACTTCCTCTGGCATATTAGACCTTGAGATCAACTAGAGATTGTACATCAATGTTCTTCATAAGCTTTTGTAGAGTCATGGGAGGAATGAATTTGTTATGGGGAGATGATTTCTCAATTCCCTTGTGTTGTTTAGAGGCCATATTCTTGAGATTCTTCTCTATCTTGGGAATGTGTTTTTTCTACACCTCATACAAGACACGAAAATTTGGGTGATGGATAGAGAGAGGATAGGGGAGAGAGAGAGAGAGAGAGAGAGAGAGAGAGAGAGAGAGAGAGAGAGAGAGAGAGAGAGAGAGAGAGAGAGAGAGAGAGAGAGGGAGGGAGGGAGGGAGGGAGGGAGCTATACGTACCTGCAAGATTAAGAAAATATTCCACAACTTGAGGGAGGGGGGAGGCATTGTGTCATAGGGGGGGTGTGGCCTTATATAACCGCTTTGAGATAGTGGAGCATTAAGTGCATATCACAGAGAGAGAGAGAGAGAGGCTCGAAAGGTTGATTAAGTTTCACCTCTTTAGTTTCAATGACGATCATGTATATCTCACATAATGAGTCATTGAGAGAGAGAGAGAGAGAGAGAGAGAGAGAGAGAGGCTTGGAAGGTTGATTAAGGTTCACCTCTTTAGTTTCAATGACGATCATGTATATCTTACATAATGAGTCATCCCATAAAAGGGTCTACCAAATGCTAAAAGTCAAGCAAAAAATAGTTACAATCGTAGTTATAGAAGACAAGATTGGAAAATTAGTCAAAGAGGAAGAATGCATATCAACAACCTTTCAGAGGTATCTATCTTCCATAGTGGGAACCTCTTTTGAATTAGTGGAGGGGTATGAGTAGCAAGTCAAAAGTTTCCTAGGCCCCATGCAAGTTCGCATTACTGCTACCTAGGCCTTTGAGGACGAGTTGAAATATGTTCTCAAAAATATGAAGAAACTCCAAAAGTTAAGGCACTTGATGGTATCTCAATGTACTGCTTTAGAATTGTTGTAGAGGGGACGTGTAGCCTTACAAACTCTTGTAGAAGCAATGTCTATCTAGCCATCGAGGAGGATCAAGGCCTTATCAAATTTGTATTGAAACAAGAGTTGAAAAGGAACTCAGGGCATCTTCAACAACTAACTATACTAAGCATTCCATATTAGTTAATGGAAAAGACTGTGGCTCTTAGGATAAAGTTCATATTGCAAAAGATGTTTAATAAAAGGCATTGTGAATCTATCCACTCTTCAAAGATACATGATGTTGTACTAGAGTTGTTAACAAAGTGGCTATCACCTTATTAATATAATGTTGATAAGGCTTATGGCTGACTTAGTTTGAATTTTATGATCAAGGTTATGCATTTGATATGGATTTCACAATTTGAGCATCAATTTGGACAATGATAGCTTTAGCTATTATTAGCATTAATGGATATGACACAATTACCTTTTGTTTTAAAAGATCCCTTCATGAGGGGTGTCTCTATGCTCCCTTATTATTAGCTCTTAATACTCAACCCTTGTCGGGTCATATTGGATTGCACACGTTTCACTTGAGGGCTTCCCCTTCTTAACAAGCAATCCATATTTGCCTAGATGTTCATCAATAATAACTCAATCATCATAGCTACTCATTTTGAATCTATTCAAGAACTTTTGAGCACTTGCAAGGAATCTGTTATTACCCTCTTTGGCTCACTCATTAGTCAAGAGAAAACTAAAGGTCTACTGCTCAATTAGAAGGATGAGTTTAAGCTTGTTGATTGTACAAGCTATAAGAACATTAACAAAGGATGTGTCTTCAAATATCTTATTGATTGTACAACCTATAACAACACTGGCAAAGGACATATCTTGAAATATCTTGGAGGTACCTACCAATTTGGGAGTTACATGGCTCAAAGATTTGCTATCCACTCTTAATAGATCCATGATGCAACACAACTTGTTAGTTTATATCAAGCATCCTATGCCTAACAAAGGTGGTTGTTGCCTTGGCATTACAATCCTAAGAAGGTGTATGCCAAAGTTGGGATTTTATAATCAAGGTCATGTATTGGTGCGGATTTGAAAATATGAGTTGTAGAATGGTGGATGCTTTCTTTACTAATGCTTCAATTATTAATAGCAATAATGGATATAACAAATTCTCATTTTCTTTAAAAAGATCCATTCACCATGGGTGTACCCTTGCTCCCTTGCTATTTACTCTTGTTGGGAAAGTCCTTATTGGATTATATTGAGTTTAAAACTTAGCAAGGTCTCATCAAAGGAGTTTCCCTACTTGATGGGCAAGTCTGCATTGCATAGATATTTCTTGATGATAACTCAAATATTATAATCACACATCCTAATTCTATTCAACAACTTGGCACTTCTAAGCAATCTATTGTCATCTTTGGCTCACTTGTTAGTTAATAAAAAATTTAAACATCTATTGCTCAACAAAAGGGATGAGTTTAAACTTGTTGATTGTATGGGCTCTAAGAACATTGGCAAAGTGTCCTCAAATGTCTTGGGGCTCTTGTCAGGTCAAGTATCACTTAAGAAAAAAGGGACATTGCCTTGAAAGGTTGGATTTTTGTCACGAGCAAACACCTTGGTATGCTCCAAACTAGGAAGGGGCTTAAAGTCCTTGAGGGATGTTGGATCCTCAAATTTCTGTTTGATTGGGAAAAAGATGAACCTCATGGTGCCATTACATATTGGAATTGAAGATTTAAGACTTTGACAAGCTATACCCCTCTCTATTCTCATGCCATGGACAATTTCAACAAATGATTTGCCTACTTAAGATAGGATGAAGTTCTTGAATGCTCCTTTGTCCCTTTTGCAAAAGAGTGTCTGGCATGGGACTATTAAGAAGCCCAAAGTGATATTGCCACAAAGAAATAAAGACTACACAGAATTGGTCTACACCACTCTCTAATTTTACTCTCCTTGGAATTGATGGAATAAGAGTACTCTACTTGTATTCATTACGTTACATTTTGCATCAATAGCACAATCTGAAAGATAACAGATCAAAGCGTGCGACTTTCCCATTTAAGGCCTTTACATCACCATTTTTCTGGTGTCAATCCATTATGTTGGGCACTAATTGTCCAGGTTTGATTATTTTTCTTGTTTCCCTACTACAATGATGTTAGGTACTAATAGTCCAGGGGAGAGGTCAGAACCTGTCTCCCATGTGTTGCTTCGACCATGTCAATATATACAGAAGAATCCCTCGTGTACAGAAGCCTATAGAAAGTAGCAACTGGAGGCATAGTCAAGTTACTTCGACCATGTCAATGTATACAGAAGAATCCCTCATGTATAGAAGCCTATAGAAAGTAGCAGCTGCAGGCATAGCAAGTTGCTTCGACCATGTCAATGTATACAGAAGAATCCCTCATGTATAGAAGCCTATAGAAAGTAGCAGCTGCAAGCATAGCAAGTTGCAGTGCATGCATGAAAAACAGTTGGCAGATTTATCAAAAGCTCGGCCTTGTAAGAGCACACTTTTACAGGCAATATCATCCTTACAACTTACCAGAGACATGATACACATGGCGTGACCATGCATGCAGTATCTTCAAGCTAAGCTATACCTTCTCCCTCAGATAAGGAGTAGCTGACTCTGCTTCTAGTCAATGCCTCAAGTGAGGCACATAACGCTTTGCGTGCTCACTATGGATGATTAGCGAAATCTTCCACCTGGGTAATAATTCTCGTAGAAAAATCGTAAGTTGAAGTATCTATTCATGCAACCCAAATCCAGGGTACAATACTGTTCAACCAGGCCTGCGCAAGCCAACGATCCATACACACAAATATAATCCAATATAAAGATTCACTAGCACAACAAAAGATTATACAAAGGTCACTGCAGATCCACCATGTTTGTAGCCTAAAAACTTCCACTATGGTCACAGTAACTGCATAAGTGTATACACAATACTGGCAGCAAAACTCAGCCCCCTATTTGCAAGGATGATTGACATCCTTTAATGAAAATGGGGCAGATCTCTAAATTAGATTCTAGTGTTGCCCTTTCCAACAATGCTTGGCACCTAAAAGGGGGATGCCCATGGAAAGGAAGCTTTTTGTTGCCGGTTAAGTAAGATGTGTTACGCAATACCAAGTTTTACAAAAGATCTTTGGAGGATCCTAATTATATTTATAATCCCCGATTCCCAGCATAGCCTTCACCTTGGAATTGTCTCAATGATTCCTTTTCCATCTGATGGATCAAAGTAGAAAAGATTCTTCAAAGGCTCACCCTTGGCAGACATGGCTTTCAACAATTCCTGGCACAGTTGCAAAGATCTAATGTTAGCAATCAAATTACCTAATTTTGCTGAATAAATTGTTGAAGGGTTCACATTGTATGAATGCTATAAATGGAAGAATAGCATATAGCTGCTGTTACATAGATACACAACAACAAAAATGTATGATCTGTCATTCTGCTTTGCTTCTCCACACAAAAAAAGAAAAAGAAAGAAAGAAAAGAAAAAGAAAAAGAAAAACTGGTCAAAGAAGGGTTTTTTCCATTCACATAATTACATTTTTTGAGAAAGGCACATAGACAGCTACCCTGATCTAAGCATAGGTAGAGGGTCACTAGCTCCTTACATCCATGCAGAGAGGACTCAGACAATGATCTGCCATAGCAGCCACTCGCATTGCATTCTAGGCAATGCCATACTAGAATCGAGAGATCTGCATATGGAAGGGATGACATTTTTTCCATATCATACGTATTATGAATCCATATACTATTTGTCCATATTCATGTACTCATATGCTATGTGACCTGCATTTCCCACATTGACGCTCCATGAACTTGGTATGCAACAATTGATGCCTTTTTACTCGGCCAAGGTTTCATTAACAACCCATCAAAGTCTACTCTTTATGTATGCAAAGAGTGGGGATCCTTGCTGGTTATTTGTCTTCATGTAGATGATCTGCTACTCACAGGGGCACATGCTGATCAGATTTCAGCATTCAAGAAAAATTTGCAGCAAACTTTTGAAATGTCAGATTTGAGGCCTTTGCATTACTACTTGGGCAATTAGTTTAACCATGATGCTAGAGGCATTGGATTGTCACACTCTAGATATATTGGTAAACTCCTTGAGAGATTTGGCTTCCAAGATTGCAAGCCAGATAGCGATAAAGACTGGACTCAAGCTGTTTTTGCATGATGACAGTGATTTGTTTGACATTCATACATATGCTCCAGTAGTTGCATGTCTCATTTATTTAAGCAACACAATGCCAAATATTTAGTTTGCAGTTTCAGCCCTGAGCAGATATACATACAGCCCACGCATGTCACATTGGCAAGCTATAAAGTGTCTTTCATTACTTGCAAGGTACTAGGACTCTTGCATTGTATGATGTATCATTGATGATTGTATCCAAATTGGCAAATTCCACTCTTGACTCTTGAGTCTGTCATGACTCTCTGACTATGACAGTTGTATCATATATGATCATTGATCTTATTTTGTAATGGCATTGATATAGCCTTTTTTCTTATCATTTATAGTTTTTTGAGAAATTATGTTATTTTTCTTTCATACTAATATCGTACCGTACCTTATAAAATCATAAGGTACCATTTAGTACCGTATTTTATTGTACCATATGATATTGTATCTTTTGTGCCTTACAACCATGGGAGTCATGGAGCACATGTTGAAGAGAAGGCAATGGACAAACTTGTAAAAATTCACAAAATTAACATTTTTAGTCATACTTAAGTACTTCTAATTTTTAATCTAATTTATTTTAATTATTTTCCTCCTTGTTGACCTAGATGTGGAGCAATTGCGTGATTAATTTAATAGAAAATAAAAAATTAATTGATCCACAATGATACTCACTCACGAATGAGAGACTATGTATTATGAGAGGGTACAATGCTTGAGACGATCACATTCAATAATGCCACACTTATGTGCAAATGAGACATGAAGTGTCATTACATTTTTTTTAAAAATCCTAACAGCTTGACTGTCATAGGAAACCCTAAAATAAACCCTAATCCTAGTGTCACTTAGTGCCTAGGACATTGGGAGCAACAACTCTGTTTAATGACAATTTAAATGCCTAGGGAGCCTCGATCATGGATCAAAGGGCATCAACGCGTAGGCTACAAGATGGCCTACAAACTCCCCTCCATAAAATGGACGGACTGACTTAAGGAAAAATGACAAGCTCCTAGAAAATAAAAAGAAATATAAGGTCATTCATGGTTACATAAATTCACTTATGTGAATATAGCAACCTATGAAAGTATAGAGTATGACAAATCATGAAACAAATGGAATTAAGTTCAAGGCTTACCAAAAAGCCTAGAACTTTGGTCGAGAAAGAGCCTTCGTGAAAAGATTTACCAAGTTATCTTCAATGGGTATGTAAGACAACTCTTTTTCTCTAGCTGACATCCACTCACAAACATAGTGCTAATGAACTTCCACATACTTTTTATAGGCATGAAACACTGGGTTCCGCATGTTGAGAAACCCTTTATCTGCAGTTTGCGTTTTTGCGCTTTTGCGTTTTGCGTTTAGGGTTTGCAGCCCCAAAAAGGGGCGCCACCCTAGACTGATTGTGCCTATTTATAGACCACTCTCTCACTCATTCTTCACGACTTATTCATTTAGTCCGTCACCTCTTCTCTCCAACCTCTCCACTACCCTCACACCTCTTCAAGAGAACATTGCGGTTCGTGGTTCGTAGCTATCTTCATCATCTTCCTTGTGCTACGGCACCCTTGTTTCCTTGTATCACATTCACTCCATGATTGAGAACTTCATCGTTCCATTCATCAGAGTTTATTCTCTCTTCTCTTCTCTTCTCATTGTTTGTCGAGTTCGCTCCGTGTTTCTCCCCGCAAACCCTACTGTCTCACTAGTACGTCATCTTTTGACATGGTATCAGAGTAAGATCTGCTCAAACAGCAGCAAAGATCCTCCACTCCAGTGACGGCAAAGACCCGTGGTGGGTTCCGCATCCACTTCTCTTCTTCCATTGCATCAAAATCTCGTTTTCGCAGGTTTCAGGTGTTTTCAGCTTGCTGCCCACACCCCTTTCGCGGAGGATATCATAGTCTCAACTGTCCCTTGCTGTCATCTACAGTCTGGCGCCTGTTTCCAGCCTTCCACCCACAATTTGCAGCTCTTTACAGCTGGTAATAAAATATCCCCAACAGTGACCTTTTTGGGAGTAGTTACATATAAAGAAGCCTTCTGAATATCACGAGAATCGCTTCTAAATATAGTTTCTTTCAGATTAACTAAATTATCATGAATTGTCTCTTAAATACCCATTATAGTAGAATACTCGTGCACCGCTTCCCTGAATTTGCAGAGCGACTGTTGCTGATCACTCTCCACTAAGAAAACAATCTTGTTTTTGCAGATTTCAGATCTTTGAGCTTGTTGCCCACACCCCGGACACGGAGGACATTGCGGTTCAAGCTAGCCATTGCAATCTACGACACTCTAGTGCCTGTTTCTAGCCTATCACATACTGTTTGGAGCTGATTTTAGCATGCTGATTGCTACCGCTGGTTTTTTCCTGCGTTTTTAGTCTTTCTCTCTCCTGCAGCCTGTGTTTGCTGTTTTCTCTCTCCTACAACCTGCATTTTTAGTCTTTCTCTCTCCTCACTTGCATTTTAAGTATTTCTCTCTCCTCACCTACGTTTTTCTACTAGTTGCAACCTCTTATTGCTGGTAGCATCCTTCTCCCACTAACACCTCACTTCCAACCTTCCCACCTCTTGCGACGGACATTGCGGTTCGTGCTTCACACTGTCCTCACATCCCTTGAGGTGGACATTGCGATTTGTGGTTCGTGGCTAACCTCTTCCACCTCTTCTTTCTTCATCAAGGGACACCGGTATCCATGGCTTCTTTACCAATAGATGACCAGACTACTGGGTGCTCGTACTGTGGCACGAACGGTCATCCCACTGAAGATTGCCGACTTTGACCTTTACTCCCCACCCCCGCGGAGTATATACATCTTCCACCAAGCACTCCTTGTGCCACCTCTCATTTCTGGGCCACAAAGATTGTTCTGCATCGGCTATCAGAGTACTATGCTCAAGGCAATAAGACGCATTTGATGTGCACTAAGTCCTTTTGAGTACATGGAGGATCGATTGGCACTACGACCTCCTGGAGATCGTTGCAATGTTAGCAGCAATCTTCTCCCACTTATTTTCAGGTACAGTGGCTTCCACGACCTATGGATCTACAGTCCACTCCATCAAGAGACAGTGATTGTTTGATATCATCTCCTTATCAATCCGCTCCTTCGAGAGACAGTGGCTGCTCGATTTCTTCCTCTTCTTCAACTACCCAGTCCGCTCCACTAAGAGACATCAACTGTTACCCACCTCTTACTCATTCTGAGCCCCACCCTTCCACACCCTCGACTACTCAAGTTTGAGATACTACCTCTGGGAGCTCTTTGGCACCCTAAATACCTTCTTCGGCATGACCGGCAGCACTTCCTTCGTCATCAGACATTTCGAAGTCCGTGACCCATGAGTTTTTGACTTCCCTGTCTACTTTAGAAGGGAATTCAGAGGGGGATGTTATTTCTTTGCCCTCAGAGAGGGCATCTACTTCTTCTTCGACTTCAACGGGAGCCCCTTCACCTCCCACCTTAGAGGGGAAATCTACTCCATATGAAGTTCTTCACCCATCCTCTACTTTATTGGGGTTGCTTTCTTTGACCAGTCATCTCTTCTACTGATACCCAAGATCTTCAGATATCACCTAGATCGAAACCTCGAAGGTTCAGCCGCAACTTAGTGATGAGGCCTTCGTATTCCTTCCAGCATGGATGCAAGGAGCTATTGTCTTCTCTCCCGAGGTTGAGTTTCGAGTTCTCCAGTTCACTCTTGTCTATTTTCTTTCCTGCAAGTTCCCTTTCCAATGGAAATCTTGGATCTTAGAGATCCTCTACATCTTCTTCCTCCTCTTCTCTTTTTGCCTTGGTCACTTAGTCAGCACGGAGCCACCTCTCGAGATCGAGTACGGGCATATCCTTATGGTTCTCGGCACCATATAAAGTCCGACATTCCTCCTATGCATTCCATAATTTCATCATCTTTGTACTAGGGGGCTTGGGCAGGTGAACAATTTTCCCACAAGGCACACTGTCCAAGTGACACCTGCTGCATGTAGCATTCCATCTCCACCTCACTCTTCCCTTCTTCCCCATTTTGGACCTGAGAGGGGATGTTGAGAAACCCTTCACCCGCAGTTTACATTTTTGTCTTTTTGTGTTTTGGATTAAGAGTTTACAGCCCCAAAAAGGGGCGCCACCCTAGACTGACTGTGCCTATTTATAGGCCACACTCTCGCTCATCCTTCACGGCTCATTCATTCAGTCCATCACCTCTTCTCTCCAACCTCTCCACTACCCTCACATCCCTTCAGGAGAATATTGCGATTCGTGATTCGTGGTTGTCTTCATCATCTTCCTTGTGCTACAACACCCTTGTTCCCTTATATCACATTTACTCCATGATTCAGAACTTCGTCGTTCCATTCATCAGAGTTTCTTCTCTCTTCTCTTCTCTTCTCCATGTTTGTCGAGTTCACTCCGTGTTCCTCCCCGCAAAGCTTACTGTCTCGCTGATACATCATCTTTTGACACCGCATAATGGCCAAGTGTCACGGGGATGTGAAATTTTGAGATGCCTTAAACTTCCTAGTAACATTTGATTAATTTATCAATCAAATGTGCAAGTTGTTTAGCACATGTGATGCACATGGCAATTATTTCATGGAAACAAGCCAAGGACCCTAAGGATGCAATGGGTGTTAAAGACAAAAGTTGTGTTAAGTTATGCCAACTGGGTCTTAGTTGTCAGTTGGTGCCAGGTTGGATCCTAGGACAAGTGTTTGACCATTAAGTGTTAGTAGTGACACTAGGGACTGGTATTAATTAATTAATTAATGCTAGTCTAAGGGTCAACAGAGGTTGGGAACCACTTCAAGTTGCAAATGGCCTAGCCAATTTCATTATAGATGGGCATGTTTAATCTTGGGCAGGGTCAAAAGGGCTGAAATTAATTTTCAGAATTAATTCATTCTGAAATTTTAATTTAATGGCTGAAAATGCATTAGGAAGGCTGTCACTTGGCAAAACTTTCCCATGCAACTAGGGAGAAGGCTGTTGGAGGGTGGTGGAAGCTGAATTGCAGCTATTCTAAGCTTAGTGGAGGGAGAGGAGATGATCAAATTTGGCTCTGAGAGGCGACGATGATTGATCGTGTTCCGCGACAAGACAGGGAGCACCAGGTTTTCTCTTCTGCCTCAAGAGAGGCGGCGGTACAAGAGGAGGGCTCGCCAGTTGAGCTGGTGTTAGACCCCCCATTTGAATCTATTGGTGCCATCTGATTTTTCATCAGAGCTACGAATCAAAAGATACATTTCAGCTGATTTTCTCTCTCTCTACAACGTTCTCTCATCTCCTCCAATCTATATTCAAGCATTCTCAATGATTCTCAGCCATTGGTAGCAAAGTATAGCCAAATTTGGTGGACAACAGAGAGTTTACTGCTATAAACCCTAAATTACAGCAGTAATTAGGTTTAGCATCTATTTCTCCCAGTCTCAATCTCTAACCCGTGTGAAGATGTTCGCAGCTGACCAATAGCATATCTAATCCCATGTGAGAGGTGGCTATCCACCTATCTTGGGTAGACAATAAATCCATCATCTGTAGTGTGGAGAAAGTGCTCTTTATAGAAAGCCATCTTCATCCCTATGTTGGTGGCCAACCATGTCCTCGGCCTGATGTCTAGCTAGGTGAGATAAGGGAGTATTGAAAGGGGATACTCTGTCCATGCTAAAGCCATGTAACTCAAAGCAAGCTAACATCTATGCATACCAACATGAAGAGTCACCCTCCTTCGCACACTATCAACAAGATTCAAGGGCCAACCATGCATATCTATGTTTGGGTAGATCCCATAGGCTATGTACATATATGACCGATTGGGTGAGGACCTTACTACGACTAGTGTGGCCGCTAGCTCAGCTCTAATGCTCTCATATGATACCAAGGCCTTACATCTCATCATCCTAGAAATCATGGATACAAGTGGCCCCTCCATCGACCTCCATCCATCATATGTGCAACTGGATGTTCACACCTAGATACACAATTTTACATACAATAACGTGCATTCACACATGGGGGACGATAAAATACCTAAGAGGTATTAGACCACAAGACACATTTGCATTTTGGACACCAATGACAAGAGAAATCTGCATTAGCTTTAACAATAGAGCAGCAACAGTCTGCTTTGGTTGGGCAAAGGCTAAGTTTTGGCTGTAGAAGCAGAGTCCAAGAGAAGAACAATCTGCATTTAGTTGTGCAAAGCCTGCGGAAGGCTGCACGGCTAGCTGAATGACAATGTAAGCACCAGGGAGAAGTCACCAGGCAGTAAAGGGCTGTAGTTTAATGTGGAACAGCAACATGGACAGTCTGAAGCAGTTGTTGACATGGAAGTCCTATTGATGAGCAGCAGGTAGCTGCATTTTGGAAGGGAAAGTAAGATGACAAGCTGAAGCAATCCTGGAGTGGTTGGAAGAAGCTGCAAAAGCTGCATTTTGGTCAGCAGCAACATTACCAGCAGTTTTTTATGACGTATCAGCAGCAATAGATGTTAGTACAAATTGTAGCAGTTGTACATGAGGTAGGGGATATCGTGGCAAGTTGGAATGATGTCACAAAAGTAACAATAGGAAATGGGAAGCTATGTGTGCAAGCTGGACACTGATGGAGGCTCAGGTCATCTTAAACGCAGTAGTAGGATGCCAGGAATCCATGTCAAGAGGGCAGTAGACTGGCACTGCAAATGGGCAGGGAGACGGTGACATGGAAGGTAGTGATGCCCAAAATCAGCAAAAAACAGCTTCTGAAGGTCACAAACAGGCTGGGCGGCAGCAATATGCAGAAAATACAGCACTCCCAGTAGTCATCGGATGCAGGCAGCAGCAAATGAGGCTAAAACACAATGTCTCAAGTAGTGTGCAGCAGCAAACGTAAAAATTTGGAGTAGATAGCAGCAGCCTTCATGACTAGCAGTGGAAGGATGACTGGAAACAATCAAAATCTGCAAATGGAGGGTTGGGAAGCAAGCATCTCATGGTGGATGACAATGGTGGACAGCTCCAACTCAGATGTCCTCCGTGAACAGGGTGTTGACAGCTGGCACCTCATGGTGGATGACAGCTCCAGCTCAAATATCCTCCGTGAATAGGGTGTTGACAACAAAGCTCTAGCACTTGCAACCTGCGAAAACAAGATTGAGGCTGGATGAAGGGTAACATGCCTAATTTATAGAAAGTTTGGGTCCATTGTCCTCCCAATGGGTTTTGCGCTTTTGGGACACATAAACTCTAGAAAAACATAAGGTTTAATTAATTAATTTATCATGTTTTGAGGCTGCTTTAATAAAGCTAATGTATTTTGAGCTCAATACCCCCTCTTAGGCCAAAAACTATAACCAAAAAGAGATTGTACTAGCCCAAGCCCAAATTTTATTTCCTTTTCACCCCAAGGCGTCCCACCCCAAAGAAGCCATGGCATTGGGCAAAAGGTGCATGTTAGTTGTCCAATGACCTACCAAGACTACAAGACAATGGCTATCTTACCAAGAGAGTCCAAGTGATTACCACAAAGACACCAAGGCATCGGACAAAAGGTGCTCATTGGCTGCCCAATGGCCTACCATGATTTGCAAATGTGGATGGAACCATAGTGGACTTTTTTTTAAAAGGGCTTCTACTTGTTTTAAATGGATTTAGCTTTAAGTCAAGGTTTTCAATTAATTTCTTTCTATTGAGTAATCTGTGCCCTTTGGGGAGAATAAAGGGATGGTCAAACCCAAGACCTTCACAAAACAAACAAGTTATCCCAACCACCACTAGGTGTCGATCACAAAGAAATCACAGAGTACCATGCAAGAGAAGTAAAAAAGTTGGAAACAAGCTAGGCAAGCTGAGTAAGCAAGGGAGACTGCCATAAGAGCTACCACGAATATGGTGGATCTAGAGTTGATCACTTTAAAAGACCAGAAAGGGATTAAGAGCTGCCACGAATATGGTGGATCCAGAGTTGGTCACTTCAAAAGACCAAAAAGGGATACATGTGCACAAATGCATATTTACAAGAATAGAATGCCAATGCATGGGATTATGCAAAAGGCAATGCTGATCATCATGATCATGCAAAATGCTATGCAATTGTGCCACTTGGACAGCACCCTCAAAGGGGAATTGTTCGATTGCTTAAGCGCCAATTTACAAACATAGTCATCAAGAGGATGCAAATAATGATACAATGTACAAATTAATAAGTGTCACTGAAGCAATGAATGATCCAAAATCCTGTAGACTATCACCCTCAAGAGAAAAAGGCTACCCCCACTCAATGTAGAAGGGAAAGCCAAAGGGAATCACCCTCTCTCCATCAATTCAAAGTAATAGGGGAGGGTGCACCCACGCCTATCCTAGGTAGCAAATTGAAGAATCATTCGGTTGACCACCTTGGTCAAAATATCTATAAAGTTATCTAATAAAGACACAAACTCTAGGCATATGGTGTCTAGCTCAACCTCCTCTCTGTCAAAATGGAAGTGGACTCCCATATACCGCATCCCTGGTGTGATGATCAAGTTACCAAAAAGTGCTAGGAGATTCTAGCTATCGTAGTAGATAATTGTCAAAGAGTCGCACGGAAAACGAAGAATTGACTGTAGTCCCCTCAAGAAGACAGCCACTCTAGTGGCTGAAAAAAGGGCTCAATACTCTATCTCAGCTATGAAAGCAACAGCCATCTCTTGTTTATAGCTTAACCAAGAGATAGGAGCCATAGCCTAAAGAAAATAAGTAGCCCAAGCTGCTTTGGCCAAGTTGGGGCAACAGTGCCACAAGGCACCTTTCTAGGAGCCTTGCACACACAAATGGCTATTTGATACATTTATCACACCGACAATGATGTATCGTGCCCCAATTTGGACCCTTAGCTTGGCTACTTATGGTCACTGATTGAAAGACCACATGTTGTCATGCTCTCATGGATGTTACAACAAGCCATCAATACTACATGAGATCATTGGAGTAGAATTTGTTACACCCCCCATGATGATAGAGGCTCTCTTCTAGACCATCGACTTTATCCACACAGTGCGTTCCATGCATCCAAATCGACTATCCAAGAGAGTATTTGAGTCGTCTAGACAACTAGCTCAAAGGACCTCATGGTATGCACAAGCCAAGCAATGGCATATACATTTTGGGATTGACATGGACCAACTTCCCCGCTCCCCCCTTCGAGTATAACTCGAACTCCCCCTCCATACACCTCTCTCACTCAAAAAGGAACCCAATCGTGCGCAAGATCTTTACGAGCTACACATATAGCACACATGGATCTCAGCTCAATAGCCCCTCCCTAAAGTTTTCCTACTACAAAGACCATCTTTTGAGAACTACAACAGGCAACTTCATTGTGAGACCTAGATGTTTGGATGTGTAGATGATGTAAAGAAATGCTCTACCACAGAAACACAACACAATCGTATGACAAATGTACAAACCGATAAAGAAACACAAGGGTAGATAGCACAAACCATGAACACTGAATAATAACGAATGAATACTAAACCCACATGAGATGCGGGTTGCCATTGACTAGATCAGGGTCTCATCCCATAGGCTTGAAATCAAGACATGGAGAGCAGCTTGTATCCCCCGTGCAAGTGGATTTGTGGCTTGTATCGGGTGGAGCATATGTATGCAAATGTAGAGCCAATAGTATGGTCCGTGGCAAATACCCCACACTTTTTAGGGATGACTTTTCTCTCCGAGTCACTAGATTCGCACCGATTAGGGATGGGTGAGCCAAGCCTCTAATCCAACAATGAGACAATATTAAGGAACTATCAAAGGCACCACAAGCTACATAAAAACAACAAGGACCATGGGCCAAGCGGCAAGGGATGGTGGGTCGATGACAAAGGAAAGGGGTAGCCGCAAAAAAAAAAGGCCCAAAGTAGAGTAGAAAACCCAAAGAATCTCCTCACGATCTTGGGCAATCCCCTCCGAAACACAATGGGTCAGGAAATCCACAGCCACATCACCAATATCGTCTCCTTTGAAAGGGATGGGAGGTGGGAAAAAACTACTAGAGGAGATCGTGGGGGATGGGATGGAACCTGTGGAATAAATGGTGCACAATCGAAAACAAGTGTGACAATAGAAAGCTGCCTCGAAGCACCTTGCACAATGGAAGGGAAATGAAGCATAGATAGCCCCCTCTCCTGCCAACTTGAGAAAGACAAAGATAGCTCACTCGAGAAAGACAACATGGGTCCCAAGTCTAAGAAGGGAAAAAACTAACAGAAGAGGGAGGCCCAAGTCTGTAAAATCTATATCAACGTCAAAAGATGACTCTAATTTCTTCCTCGTTCCATTTCTTCTGCTTGGCTTATCTTGTACATAGAGATAAAGCCACATGAGCATCGTCATGTACACGAGCTCCGCAACAATCAAGCTCATTGTGACAAGCATCCTGCTCAAGAACTAACAGGACTAGTTCCTCCAAAGTGAGAGTCTTTTGACTACAAGAAGTGAGAAGACTGGTGTAGAACACATCATATGTCAGTGAACGAAAGATCTCAGAGAATGTCACAACTAGGTCCTCCGAAGAAATGTCCATACCAAGGAATGAAAGCTCAACCCAAAGGTCCTCCATGATATGGATATAATGCCTCCGTAGGGGAATCCGCAGCAACAAGTTGTCGTAGCTTCAACTTAAGAGATAAGCAATGCCCAAATGTCTAGATTTGAGATGCCAATCTCCCCGAAATCTCTACAATGATGCAGATATGTCTAAGATGCACAAGCACACAATCTATACAACTCAAAAGGAGAAAAGAGCGGGCTCTGGTATTTAACTGATCCCATAAAGCTCCAAAATCCACATTCACACCATCATGAGGATCCACGATAGGTTGAGATATAAATCCCAAAGGTCACAATCGTCGAGGAGACACTCCATGCAACAAGACCATAGAGGGTAGTTTATCCAATCCAACTTATCGGATGCAAGTAGAGAGGGTAGGATTGGCACCTACTCAAGAGATGTCAAGAGATGTCCTCAATGCTAATCGCGGACTATAAGCCCTAAAAGAATATGACGGAAAAGAGTGATAGGATGGCAGTCGATCTGAATGATCCCAAGCCACACGATCCCCCATAGCATACATGTCAGCCGTAGATGTCCTTCAATAAAGTACCTGCAAGAAAACAAAGAAGATGCTGCCACTAGAATGAAAGCAACCAATAAAAGGTGTCCTCAGCATAATCCAGGTCCGCGGACCATGGTACAAAAGAGGACTAACTTAGGCGAGGTAGACAAGGAGTATCCAATGCTAAAGGGAACACACAATGCCGAGCAAGAAGAGTGAACTATAAATGCAAAGTAAACCAAGTTTGTAACCTATAAATGCAAAAATTCCACAACCTAGTAGTGTACCAAGAAATACAACGGTCAACCCCAACACGTAGCTCTATGCATTAGCATGGGCATCAGAAGATAGCAGGGGAATCAGAGAATGACGAGAGTTGCCTAATCACGAAGGATCAATGATGGATAATGAAAGTGGAAGAGCAAGCCAACTATATGTAAACAAAAAGTAACAAAATCCAAAATATGGTCAAACCCCTGAAAATAGCCAAAAGCGACCAAAAAGAAATGCACTCCTTGGTAGATATTAATCTCTCTCTCTTTTTTTTCGTAAAAGGTAATTGTATTAATTACGAAAAAAATACAATATTACTTGATTACAAGATACATGACGACAATCCAAGCCATCATGTGAAGAGGTTCTAAGTACTACAAGTTACAATGTCATGGCAAGGATGCGGAGGAAATTGCCATATGCCAGGGACGGAAGTCCTCCGTAGAGAGCAAATCAGAACGATGGAGAAGAGCTAACTGCCAATACAAGAGGCCCTTAAGCCTCACAATATGCCGCTGAACATTATAGGCGGAGTCAAACAGAAAAGCATTCCGAATGGTCCGGTTATGCCAACAGCCCCAGTATCGAAGAAAGTGATACATGAGCTTCATATATGGCTGTGCGGGAGTAGGGTATTTGGGCTGGCCAAAAACCCAATCAAAGGGGCGCAGGGTGATACCAACCACCCCTCGCCAAACAGCCGACAAAAATAACCATACTTTCTTAGCGACGAGGCAAGAAATAAATCGGTAGCGGGCGGATTCCATAGTAGTGGTGCAAAAGAAACAAGTGCCATTGGAGATTCGTCCCTTGGAAAGAGCCGAAGCAAGCGGAAGACCCCCAATCATCACTCTCCAAAGAAAGACTTTATATTTAAAGGGTGTCTTGTTCAACCAGCCCTCCATCACAGTTGCCCTCCACCATGACCGGGATTTACGCAATCCCCATAAAGCATTCGCTTTAGTAACTAGCCATTGATGATCTTTAGTCAGAAGATGATACACTTGGTTAGCAGAAGCTTTGCTCAAATTCAGCCGGCCTTGTAGATCCCAATCCTGCCAGGGATGATCCGAAGCAAGGGCAAGAAAGGGTTGTCTGCTCTGGAGCACCGTCAAAAGCTGTTCCCATAAAGGCCTATATCCACGAGGGATCTTGAAAAGCCTCCTAGCTGTACGAAACGATATAAGCACATTGCGACTGGCAAGGGTGGCATCCGCAACCGAAGACAAGCCCAAACGTGCCATCCGGTTGAATTGTGGTCTAAGCTCATGTTTACCTTCCCACGAAAGTAAACGCGAGACTGCCAGTAATTCCAATTGAAAAGAGTTAGTAGCCAAGCGATCCTCCGTTGGATGCCACTGAGCCTTTTGAAGGACGTGTTTCCAGGAACATACCAAATGAGTAAGCAGTGATGAAGAAGAACTGGAGAACCGCGAATCAGCATTAAGAACATGCCACCAAGAACTCCGGATTTGGGTATTGCCATGCAGAAGCCCATGGCCCTCAAGGAAATAACAGGCTATAGCGACCCACGGATGATGATCCGAGCACATGGCGCGGAAAAGAGACCAACGGAGTGCCTGCATGTGAGTTTGGGCATCTAAAATAGCTCCGCCACCCATGCGTTTGGGGGTGCACGCATGCGACCACGAGATCCAGGAAATACCTGCATGCAATGAGTCCTTCCATAGCATGAAGCGAATAGACTGAGTAAGAGCATTCAGAGTCGTAGTAGTCCAGGGCAACAATGGCAAGAAATAGGTGAGCATTGGCAACATAATTATCTGGGCTACTTTGAGGCGAACATGGAAGGGCCAGGCCTGAGACTTCCAATACATAAACTTAGCCACCATTTTCTGAGAAATCCACTACAGAAGCTGATTTGGGGGAACATCAATACCCAAAGGGTATCCAAGATGCCTGACAATGGAGCCACGAGGAACAACCAGACCCTGCCAGTCCAAGGACTGCAAATCCGACTCCGTGCAGCTTAGAATGGCTGATTTGAGCGCATTGATACGAAGGCCTGACGCCTGACCAAAGAGACCCCAAACATCCAATGCTTTTCGAAGGTTATCCTTGTCCGCACGCAAAATCATAAAGGTATCATCCGCCAGGGATTGGCTCATGAAGTGCTGTCCTATAGGAAGCGACAGTCCGGCCAACTGAGAAGAGGCGGCCATATGAGATAACATGGAAAGAACTGGATATGTTGCAAGGGCAAAGAATAGAGGGCTCAAAGGGCACCCCTGTCTGACAGAACGGGCAAGGACAAATGGCTCAGTAACACCTCCGTTCAACATGACTCGCGAAGACGCCGCAGCACTAATGGTGTAGATTAGACGAGACATCCGAGCACCAAAGCCCATAGCAGACATAAGTTCAGCAACGAAAGACCGGTCCAGATAGTCAAAAGCCTTTTCCAGGTCCAGTTGAACCAGTACTACCTCCTGATTAGAATGCCTGGCATAATCAATGGCCATTTGGGCATTCAAAACATTGTGCAGAATATTTCGGCCCTTAATGAAACCATACTGGAGAGGGTGCACAAGGGCAGGGAGATGCTTATGGAGCCAATTCGCCATTACTTTGGAAAAGATTTTGTACATTGAACCCATCAAAGAAAGTGGGCGCCACTGTGTCAACTTAGATGGCGAAGGAACTTTTGGAAGCAGTTTAATAAGTCCTTGTTTCCATGAGGGAGGCATGATCCCCGTTTCCCACACCTGCTGAAACAAAGCCTGCAATGGTTTCGCCAGTTGGGTAGCGAAAGCTTCAAAGAACTCATTGGTGAGACAATCCCAACCCGGACTTTTATCTTTGGGCAAGTGTAACAAGACGTCCATAACCTCTGCCTCACCAATATCTAACTCCATAGTAGCTTGCATGTCCTGCGGTAGCTGATTGCGGACCAGGTTATAAAAAACCGAACGGGCCTGAGTAATTTGGGCTGAAGGTGGAGAAGCGGAACCGAGAAGATCACGGAAATAATTCCGACACATATGCACAATAGTCTGTGGATCCAGGATAAGGTGGCCTTCCGCATCCTCGAGTCTAGTCATATTCTCTCGAGCAGGAGAGGCATGGAGAGCTCGAAAGAACTTATGGGTCTGACATGCACTATCTTGCAAAGTCTCTGTCAGATGTTGCAATTTGGCCTGCTGATACGATTTTAACTGGAAGTCTTTAATAAGATCGGCCACCCGCATGGCCAATGCAAGCAGAAATGCACCATCCGGAGTGTCCACCAGCAAAGAGCAAACCAAAATCAGCAGGTCCTCCGCTGCCTGTCGACGGCGCCTACAAAGAGAGGCATGATAGATCCCATACTGCCAAGCAACCCGCTGCACATTAGAGAGCAATCTTTCAAATGACGTAGTGCCCTGAGAGGAAAAGTCCAAGAAGAATCTGTCAAGCAATTGCTGCATATAGCCCTGAAAAATTGCATGCTTCAAGTAGGACGAGTTGAAACGCAAAGGGAGTCTCTCCAGAAATTGCTTGAAAGGTGCAATGGGTTGTGCAAGCAACTCGAACTGCAGAGGGAAATGGTCCGACAAGGCATATTGTTGCAACACTTTTATTTCGAGCATCTCAGGAAGAAAATCATCATTCTGCATGATATATATACGGTCCAACCGCGACCATGTTGTTGCATACTAGGCCGAATGGAAAGTAAACCCTGTAGAAGACGGGTGTAGCCAGGACCAAAGATCTTGCTTAAGAACAGCAAGAGCCAACTCATGCCACATACGACTTTCCGGCGCATCCATTACCGAATGCTCCGATGTGGACTGGGAAGAATCAACACACATATTGAAATCTCCCATGAAGAAGCCCCGTCTGCCAAGTGACAAGGAAGTCTGCAAAGTCTGCCAAAGCTCCCGGCGAGATAAGGAATCATTCGGAGCATAGAGCTCAAGTAACCATAAGATTTCCCCTTCGAATAAAATTTCAATCACCAAAAAGCGGCCATAAACATCATTTTTAATAAGAACAGGCTGATATTTGGCATGTACAATCATGAGCACACCCGAATAATGCATGGCCTGTGTTCCTGCATAGAACAAACGAAAGCCATGGCAATCCACAACTTTTCCGGCGTCACCGTGACTCTTGTGCTTAACAACGCACAGGACATCCCACTGATTCTCATACAATGCAGTCCACATGGCATGTTGCTTGTGTCGAGAACAAATTCCTCGCACATTCCACGTGGCTATTTTCATGTGTATGCAAAACAAAATCAGGTACGAGGCACAGCTTGCCTCGATTTGACTTTGTCGGCGAGAATGTCCAGGACTCCCTCATCCAAGAAATCCGCCAACACCACAAAAGAGTTCTGAGGACCAGATTTGGAAGTAGACGGCATATATGCTTGCTTGGGGTTGGAACGTGGATAACGACGGTCCCACGGGGTAATGACGTTGCCGTTGGTATCAAAAGCCAGCTTTGCAGGTGGACCCTTTAGACGATCCGAATACATTTTCCTGGCGGGCTGAGGACGGGGGGCTGAGGAAACCAGAGCAGGAGCAGAGCGCTCGGAAGACAACATTTCCTTCCTGCGCATATATGTACGCATGGAATCTTGTGAGGTGGTAGGCACAGTACTCTCCATGCCAGCAACAATCCTGTTGCCTTTTTTTGCACATACTTCAACCCAATCAGTGGCACAGGAATCCAGACCCGAAACCTATTGTTTACCTTTGGCCAGAACTTGGGGCGGGTGGAGAGTATCCAGCGACGGAGCACCACACACCATATCCTCCATGGGCGGAGCAACATGGCCCACATCTGAAATGTGTTGCTGCTCTGGGCATTCGGCCATAAAATGCCCCAACTGTCCACAGGAAAAGCAATGGCCTGCAAAATTGCCCCATTTCAAACGAAAGTGTAACGGATGCATGCCAGAGCAATTGAGGCGTAACCAAGCAGGCCTTTTCCTTGCAGTATCCCATAACATGCACAAGCGGTTGCGATTCACAACCCTGAGACTGGGAGGGACCAGAACCGTGCCCACAGCGGCCATAGCATCCTTCAATAGCGGCCAATAAACAGCCGGACAATTTTCCACTTCTACCCACACAGGGCATTCACGTTGCAGCAGGCACTGAAAATCTGCCATCGGGCGCCATGGAACCACATGAACCAACCGAGGATCAAAAAACAAAGCAGTTTAGACAAGAGAGTAGCACGGTGCGTCGCAGTTTTCAAGAGGACCTCAAAAAAACCCCGGGACCCAACAAAAATCTCTTCAACACATTCCCCTTGTAGCAGACTCTGCAGCCATTGGCAAATATGGGAAAGCAGCGGGATTCGACCACTGAAGAAGAGTATCACAGCGCGATCATAAAACACCGAAAAGGAGCGTAGGACAGTTTTTGGGTCGACGGTAGCTTCCAGAACATCTTCAGGTGCAGAGTCAGAAAAGGCTTCCTAATTATGTTGAACATATTCGCCAAGCAGAGTGTTGGCGAATTCCAGCAGATGCTCCCAGTCCACATCCTGAGAGTCCACAGAATCCGAAGCAACCTGCGCATAGGAACGATCCTGAATAACACCTATCTCTTCCGAGGTATGCTTGGTACGTTTACCCGCAGGCTGGATGTCAGGACCCGGGGTCATCTCTTCAGTGCACGGAACCATATCCTCCGGTTCCTCAGCATCAGAATCTGGGCCAAGTGCTGCCACCGTTTGGTCTATGAAATCCAGATCCAAACCAGCCATCTTGTATGACGAGCTGATCTCAAAGGAGGACCGACGCACAGTGCAGATCACTGTCGGCTAAGTTAGAAATCTGCACCCCTGTAAGCTGGTTTCGCACACGGCGGAGGACGACCCTCAGGACGTCACACGAACAGGTTGCAGGCGTTAAAAGTCTGGGGCGACCACCACGATGGCTGATTGGCGAGGGCAGCGTCCGACAGGCGAGGGGGGCGACCGACAGGCGAGGGGGGCGACCGACAGGCGAGGGCGGACATCAGGCGTGGGCAGAAATCAAGCGTGGGCAGAAGCCCTGACGCACAAGGTGGACGGGAGTGAACCAGGCGCAGAGCCCACAGTTCACGCGGGCGACAACAGGACTGGAGGCGCAGCTGAAGGGCCGCCAGATGCAGGCGAGGAGCCTGTGGGTGACGACACAAGGGCGGTTACAGGCGACGACGACGACACGGAGCCGGGGCGGCTGCAGACGTGGTGGCACGACAAGCAGCCGACAGGGCGGGACGGAAGGCGGGACGAAACAGGGCGACGCGCAGGGGCGAGACGGCAGAGGCGCAGGGCCACGTGACGGAAAGGCGACGGACGGGCTCACCCGACGAAGGACAGTCACCACGACCACGATCCGCCATCGCGCTACCAGACTCTCTCATCCGTCTGCGTCTCTCTCTCTCTCGGTTCTATTAATCTCTCTCTCTCTCTCGGTATTAATTTCTCTCTCTCTCTCTCTCTCTCTCTCTCTCTCTCTCTCTCTCTCTCTCTCTCTCTCTCTCTCTCTCTCTCTCTCTCTCTCTCTCTCTCTCTCTCTCTCTCTCTCTCTCTCTCTCTCTTTTTCCGTAAAAGCTAATTGTATTAATTACGAAAAAAATACAAGATTAATCTCTCTCTCTCTCTCTCTCTCTCTCTCTCTCTCTCTCTCTCTCTCTCTCTCTCTCTCTCTCTCTCTCTCTCTCTCTCTCTCTCTCTCTCTCTCTCTCTCTCTCTCTCTCTCTCTCTCTCTCTCTCTCTCTCTCTCTCTCTCTCTCTCTCAATTTCTATTTTTTAAAGGACTCACTCTCTCCCTTCTCAATCATTGTTTATCCTCCCTTAAGCTCTCTGCTCTCTCTAGCCCCTCAAGCTCTCTACTTCAAGCTATATTTCCACCCTCAAGCTCTCCATCCTCCCTACTCCCTCAATCTCTCCACCCTCTATAATTTTGCTCTTTTCCTACAAGCTCTCTCTCCCTCTCAAGATCTCCACCTCCATGTAAAACTTAAATGGCTAGGAATAGAGAGTACACAATAAATACGAGAGGAACATAACCTTATTTAATTCCAAACAAGCTGATACGAAGATGGCTCTGTCCACCCATGTCCTTCCACTGTGAAGCTTAGATGGCAATCTAGAAAAATGATAGATGAAGAGCTTAAGGCTAGCAAGATTAACTTTCATTGCATGAAAGAAAGACTGGTTATGGATTTGGAGGGTTCTTTCTTTTATGGGCCAAGAAGGCAGTCAGGTCAGCCTGTCCAACATACAAAAAGGCTAGATCCACAAAGATCCTGAGTCTTGACCTTACAAGGGTGAGACATTGAGCATATCTAACACTCAACTCCACCCTAACACTCTCTATCCCTAAAACTTTCCTACTGTCTATACCATAATATAGGGGAGTTTTGGAAACAGGAAAGACCGGAGTTTTGAAGTTTCGGCCAATTTTGGAAATTACTGGAGGAGTTTGGAATTTTAGTCTAGAGCAATGAGCAAGAGATACGACTCTTACGACTTTCCCCCCATCACATATTTCAAAAGAGTTAGCAAAGAAGATACTCGAGAGAGACTAAGCTAGAAGGCATAGATGGGCATGGGCTATAAAGCAACCACCAATCTAAGAGGCTTAAACGCAACCATTGAGGATCCTTTCATAGAATGTACGAGGCTTCCAAGGACGACACTTTAGGCAAGGCTAAAGCCTCATGAGACAAGATTTGTACATAGGATTAATGAAAGGATCGATTGATTTTCACATGTTGAAAGAGTAGCACCTCTCAACTAGCAAAGAAGATACGAGAGAGAGTATGCTAGAAGCCATAGACAAACGTGGGCTATAGAGCATTAGTCTAAGAGGCTTAGATGCATCCCATGAGGATCCTTTCAACAAGACATCCTTATGCTGCGAGAAGTTATGCCAAGATAGAGTCACACTTACTCAATAGCAATTGTGGGAGTTATAGAGATACAAGCTGGAGTGTACATATATGTTGGGAAGCAATTGACCTGGTCAGTATAGGGCTCAGGTATTGTGGTTCCATAGAGAGCCATGTGGGTCTCTTTGAGAGTGGAGAAGGCGCTTATTAGTTTGTCGATCACTGTGGTCTTCAACCTACGAACATGCATGAGGACAAAATTATATAAACTCATAAAGAGAAAGGATTGGGTTTCGAGATTTGAGCCAGTTCCACAAGGCTACACAATCTATAGAAGTCCCATTTGTTGGATCCTCCTTAGGATGAGGGATAAAATCTAAAACAAGAGCCCAAATATCAAAGTTGTCGAGTATGCACTTCACCTTACACAACCACAACGAATAGTTCAAACCATTGGGTTTTTCTTTGGGCAATGAAGGTAAGAGAGGAACCCACACTAAGGATATCAAGGATGACATCTTTAGTGATGATGAGGACGAAGCCTTCTGTGAAAGATGAATAGAAGGGGGATGAGTGCAAATGGGGGACTCCTCTCAATGACTATAATCGTGATAATCATGTCACCGCTCAGAAGAGTGTCTCGAAAGAAGCTCATTCTGTGAGTCATCAAAGCTTGTAAATTCGTAAGACATCTTTGATCTTGTAATCACCTAGAATTTTGCATTTTGATGGAGGTAGTGGGAAAGACAAAAGGTAGAGACTGTAGATGCATCATTTGTTATGGAAAATCTACTACTTGCAACCAAGAAGCTATTACTTGCACTAGGATATTGTTGCTTCTTCCACCAGGATGTGATCATCTCTATAACACACAAATTTGTGCTTTTTGCAAAACATAAAAAGAGATGCCGCCTAATGATTGAATGCTGTTGCCTAGGACCTAGAAGCTTCCGTCTAACTGTCAAGAAGGTCAGGCTATTTTCATAGTCCAGATGTGGATTTTTCTTATTTAATTTGATTAAATAAATAGGTAGTCCTTTGCTTAGACCCTTAGATGACCTGCTTTTTCTAGTTGTAATCTAGGTCTCCTTACCTTACTACCTTGAGCTTGAACTAATGTTCCATCAATGTTGTTAAAGATAATGGTGCCCGAATGGCTAGTGAGACGCAAAACTATCCTCAATCATTCCCTACAGCAAGTTGATTGCTAAATAGTAGGGGCAAACTTTAAAATGGTAGAGGCTTTGGAGAATAGGAGAGGCAAATACATAAATACCATTAGAGGAGAAAAGGCAAATCCATAGGCTTGTTTCACCTTTCTCTGAGAGATAGGGCGATAGGAGACAAGACCTACTCCAAAGATAGGGCAACATGATCCACAAGCTTGTTTCAGTTTTCTACAAGAGATAGAGGAATAGTAGCCAAGACCACTCTAGGGTTGACCGATTTAATATGGATGACTAGGTTTGTGATAGGGGCGACATAGTAGTTATCGAACTTAGCATGACCCTCTTGGACCGCTCACCAATTCAACTACTTTTTTAGAGAGTCAGAGCATCCCATTCCAATGATAGGATTCTAGAGTACCTATTTTATGCTGGTAATCTTAGAGAGGCAATTGCACAGTTGGGAAATCCATATCCTTCTTAGCCAGACAGGTAGCTAAAGGCTTGGATGAGAGCCTACAAGAGATAAGTTCCTTCTTCAAAGAGGAGACCACGAGGAGAAGATAGGGCCTTCTAGAAAAGGAGAAGACTGCTAGAGAAGCACCAGCTGCACTATAGAGGGAGGAAGAGAGATGTTCAAGGTGCAAATGGTGGGCTGAGAGGATGCATATTGCTAAAGCAGAGATTGATGCTAAGAAGAAAGCTTGATCAAGAATTGGTTTTATGTGAAAGCTTCCTTTTACACTCAATTCGCTGATGAGGTCAATACCAACTTTTTCCAAACCACAAGGCCAAGAGTCAAGACACTCTAGACAAACAATGTGTTTGAAGACTTACGAGCACTCATGGATCCATTGCGCACGGTCCTCTTGAGGCTGGACAAGAGACTGCATAGTACCACATGGATTAGCTAGGATCTACAACTAGACCCCTAGGCTATGAGAAGGATAGAGAGACAATATGGCAAAAGCACCAGCAGGGTGGTCATAGATTGGATGATGGCCCTTTTTACAGAGGAGCTAGAGAAGGCACTTCTGGCACTGCCTCAAGCATCCAAGAGAAGATGGATTGGATAGGTCCTTTTTGAGCTACTCGCATTTTATCAACACGAGACTCATCTCCACTCTCAAGGATATTATGGCATTGGGGATCACGCCAAAGAGTTTTCTTGAAGGACTAATTCACCTCATTCCCAAAGGAAGAGGAGACAAATTGGAGATCACACAATGCAGGTTGATCACTTTGCCTGGTGCTACCTACAAGATCCATGCAAAGGTCATCAGTCTCAGACTAGCCCCATTGATGTCAGACCTAGACATGTTTTTTCAAGAGCACAACATCTGGAACAAGATCAACCTTCTCCTTTAATGGTGGACATGTTATGTCACTAATAAAGGGAGCCAGCATATGGACCTCTCATAGAGGGCTGCAATCTGCAATTGTCTAGCTTTATGCTTCCAATACTTGACTTTCAAGGCTACTGCATTAACTCAGCTTTGTTGAAGAGTAATGATTAATCACTAGGTAGATGAGCAATCTCCGGAGTCCCGATATGTGAAGGGAACAAAGCTTTTTCTATAATCAAGATCCTGGAGTTTATTTCTAATGAAAATATTATCAGCAGGGGATGAATGTATCATAGAGTGGGCAGTGGAATCTTTCAAAGAACTCACATGAAATCAGTTAAAATATACATGATGCTCATGTGTCTCGATCTCCATGTTTTCCCATCTCAAAATTATGGTCACTCTTAGACAGTGAAAGGAGACTCAGAATTTCTCTGACGTACACGGAGTAGAACAAAAGAGCACCCAGTTGCAACTGAAGTTCAGGGAGTGACTACAGTCTAACAGAGGTTCAGCCTGCTGCTCGAGGGATGGAGGTTCAAGCTGTACTTAAAATCTTACAGCGCTATAAAGCAGCATCATCTTACAGGAGTTACTCTTATTTCCATTCATAAACATCTGTATTAGCTGCTGGATAATGTGAATAGGATTGATTTATCACATGATGGCCATGCTTGTATTGTTGTGTATTTGCAGTAGCGATATGAACTAGTTTTCAATTGACATATGACTGAAGCAGGGTTGCATTCCATGCGCGTACAGTTCGTTTCATATGGTACTGCAAGTTTTCAATTGACATATGGGTGAAGCAGGGTTGCATTCCATGCGTGTACAATTCATTTCATATGGTACCAAACCATGCATCCATTTCATACCATATGGTACAATTGTCGTGCATTTGAATTCTACAAAAAAGAGACTGTTTAAAAGGTCCGTTAGTGCATTTTTTGGAATTTTGCCCATTTTCTTGGGCTGTTACACATTCAAGCTTCTCTTCTCTCACACTCACACTCCTGTCAAAGGATAGCGTACCAGCGAGACAGTAGGGTTTGTAGGGAGGAACACGGAGTGAACTCGGCAAACGTGGAGTAAGGAAGAGAAGAGAGAAGAAACTCTAATAAATGGAATGATGAAGTTCCGAATCATGGAGTGAATGTAATACAAGGGAACAAGGATGCCGTAGCACAAGGAAGATGATGAAGACAGCCACAAACCACGAACCGCAATGTCCTCCTGAAGGGGTGTGAGGGTAGTGGAGAGGCTGGAGAGAGGAGGTGACGGACTGACTGAATCAGCTGTAAGGAATGAATGAGAGAGTGGCCTATAAATAGGCACAGTCAGTCTAGGATGGCGCCCCTTTTTGGGGCTGCAAACCCTAAACGCAAAACGCAAAAACGTAAAAATGCAAACTGCGGGTGAAGGGTGAAGGGTTTCTCAACACCTCCCTCTTTCATACTCCTTCCTTTTCTCTTCTCCGTCACCTCAACCCTTCAAAAAATGCAGCCCCCTCCCCCCATCTCACCACACAAATCAGTCTCCATCTTCATCAATCACCCTCTCTTGAGCTCAACTTTCAAGCCACTATCTTCTTCAATCACCCTACTCTCTCTCTCTCTCTCCCTCTCTCTCTCTCTCGTGCCTTCTCTTCCTCCTATCCCTATCCCTTTCTCATGTTCTCTTCCTCTCCTCTCCCTACCCCTCTTCCTCTTCCTCTCTCTCTCTCTCCCTCTGCCTCTCCCTTTCCCAAATCCCTCTTCATGATCTATCTTTAAATTGCACATTTTATATGTATGTAGGCTGATTTTATATATGATTTTATGTATATTTTCTTAATGAAAGTACAAAACAATGTATTTCATTTTTAAGATTTGTGTGCATGTTCCATACCATACATATTGACGTACAGAACATATCGTACTAAACGTATGAAACCACCTTGGACTTAAGAAGGCATCAAGTGTCAACATAAGAAGCAGGAACTGGGTTGACAAAATAAAGAAAGGAGAACAAAAAAGCCAGGACTAAGACAGAACTCTTTGCCACAAGATAAAGAAGGCAGAACTAAGAAAACGGAGAACAGGGAAGGAAAACAACTCGAGATTCATGTAATTGCAGATCAAAAGGCAGAGAGTACAGACCCACCAGTGGAACACGATTTTGAATACATGTGAAATGACACCAAATGAAAGGTTTAGTGACAGTATTCTCATAAAGAATGCATACCTGGCCAAGTATCCCACCCATAATTGCACAGACAGGTGGAAGCTCTCTGGCTCCAGCATCCAATAGTCTCTGGAGCAGCTTTTCAGGGACCAAAGACTCAGGCAATTCCTGAAGTTATTCCAGTCAGTGCTTGACAAGACTAAGAACCTACTAGAAAACAGAGTACAGAAAGATGGAGCAGATCAGAGTACAGTATAATACCTGAACTTCACATTGTCTTCTCCGAACCTCTAAGACTGCTGCCAGGTCATTAGGAAAAACTTGACCAGGCAGACGTCCATTGGATTGCTCGAACTCCTCTACAACTGCTCTAGCACAATAAGATCACCCATGATGGTATGAGAGTTTGCAAATACAGATTAACAGTTAGAGGTACAAATTGCAGCCTAATTTATATTATAGTACAACACAGAAGAAATGCCTGGCCAACCAACATACCAGTAAACTTCAATGGAAGTTTTTGGACAAGAACAAAAATCTTCTGCTGGCATAGTAACATGGGGCGGGTTTTGAGGATGGGGATGGGGACGGGAGTTGCCATCCCCTATTACCATGAGAGGAGGCTCTAGCGTGGGGATGGAACTAGGATGGTGTGGGGAACGGGAAGGGACTGGAACGGGAAACTAGAAAATGGTCATCCCTTGTTACTATGTCTCCTAGGCTATGGACCCATTTTTTTTCTTCTCTGTGTGTATCTATGCATAGGGGGATTTTCTTTTTTTTATTATTATTTTTCACCCCCCAAGGGGAGGGGGCCACGGTTTTGGTTGGCAAGGGCTGCATTTGGAGCCGGGGGGGGGGGAGGTGGGCGGGGGGGCGTTTTGTTGGGGTGTGTGTGTGTGGTGGTGGTGGGTGCATCGGTGGGTGGTGTAGAGGCGATCAACCACCAAGACCCTGGACCGCTTATTATTTCAAGCATTCCAAGCCGAGACTAATGGCTACCTCTCTCACATAGCCAACGCGCTATCCATCTCTACGGGTGTAGTGAGCTTACCTCCATGCCCGATCGAGTTACCTCCTCTCCCAAGCACTCCAGTAGCTCCACGATCTAAGTGCAAGCTTCAAGCAAGCTCCATCCTCAAGCTCCACGCTCCAAGCTCCATTACCGCGAGCAAGAGAAGAGAGGAGAAGATGGAGAGCTTCTCTTCCCCGGTCCCTCAATCTCACACACTCACTCCCTCGCACTCTCACACTCCCTCTCTCAAGCACAAGCTCAAGCAAGCAAGAATAAGAACAATAAGAAGAAGAAGAAGAGGAGAGCCACTTTTGGCCACACACAAGAATGAGCTTCTCATTCACTTTTTGAACATTATATACATGCCCTCTTTCCCTTTGGCGGTCATCCCTTTTTTACATGGCCGGCCGTGGCCTAGACCCCTTTTTCCCATTGTACTCCTATCTTCCTAACCTCCATCCTACCGCCCATCTACCCTTACAAATTGCACAGGTGAGAGCCTGGCACTCTTAAAATAAATCGGGGTGCGCCTTGCGCTCTTTTACAAAAGTATTGACTTGCACTTTTTCTTGTGCGCCTTTCTCCTTGATTCAAGACTTTTTTGCACTTCTTCTCCATATTTCTCTTGGCGTGCCTTCATCTCCCATTTCACTTTTGCCTTGACCTTATCTTCTGCTTTAGATTTTTCCGATTTTCTACCTTGTTCGTTTGAGGGTTAACAAATGGTTGTGGATTTCTATCAGAGAAAAACCAAAAGTGCGCATCTTGATTATACCTTCAGCTATGGAATTAAGTGAAGGAAGTCTTTAAACGATCCTTTGTTGGTTGTTGAGTTGGTTTGGGGGGGGTTGGTTGGTGGGGGATAAGTGGATGTGCACGTGGTATTGGTGGTGGTTTTGTGTGTTTGTGTGTGTGTGTGTGTGTGTGTGTGTGTGTGTGGTTATTGGTTTGTATTAGTGAAAACTTGAAAATGTGCATCTTGATTATACCTTTAGCTATGGAATTTAGCAAAGGAAGTCATTTCACAATCCTTTGCTCTTAAAGACAAAAAAGCCTTGCACATTTGAGCTCATATCCACACAGTCCATGCAAGATTGCTCCTCTTTTGTATTTTGTGATGTTTTGGTAATGAAAGCATTCCACGAGGTTCTAACGATAGTTTTGCATTGTTTTTGTGTATTATGTTTCGGTTATGCTTGATGGAAATTTTCAACAAGTATTTAGCAGTGGCATGGTTAAGCAATAGTGGAGTTCTAACCAAAGAACCGTTCTAAAGCACAAACTAAGGATAAACCATAGCTGAATTGCCAAAGGCATCATATAATAAATTGTTGTCCATAAAACCTAGCTGAATACCACTGATAACTTATGATCATCCACTATAAACGAGTAAGGGGTAACCAACCCCTGATGATCATAATCTAATGCAAATATGTGATTTCAGAGCAGCCATGAAAACTATGTTCCATACTCACATAGAATAGTCATTTTTGGGTTCCCCATTGCCATTCACCGATCTCATTTTCCCTTACATGCCTATTGCATGTGACTAAATAGCATAGTATCGAGGAGTTTCGAAAAAGGGAAACGGAAATGGAAAAACTAGAGTTTCAAAGTTTTGGCCAAATTTTGGAAACAAGGAAACGACGTTTCAGATTGTACACTAAAATAAATACAGTATTACGTGGACATGTAAATATATCAATGCCTACAACAATGTGTATCCAAATTTAGCTTGTTCCTCCTTTTGATATGGAAGAAAATTCATGTGCTCTAGTTCCTCTCAACAAGCCTTGAACTACAATCTTGCAAGCGGATATCAATAGCAATGCATTTCTATTCAAATTTAATAGATTAAGGTTGGGTAATTGCTATGACGTTTCAGATTGTACACTAAAATAAATATGGTATTACGTGGATATATAAATATATCAATGCCTACAACAATGTGTATCCAAATTTAGCTTGTTCCTCCTTTTGATGTGGAAAAAAATCCATGTGCTCCAGTTTCTCTCAACAAGCCTTGGCAAGCCACAAAATCAATATTTGCAGCACAATTGCTATATTTCTCCCACTAAGAGACAAGCTAAAGCTGCATCTCTCAAAGCCTACCTGTGGGTCAATCAAAATAAAGAGAATGATTGCGAAATGCCAGCAAATGATCCTCTACTCTCTCCACCATATCTAGAGCATTCCCTCCAAGATGCCTCATATACTCCATGAAGTCCTCCTCCAACTCCTTGCTAGTGTATTGCTCCTCATAGCGCCAAAGCAAATACAAGATATGTGCAACAACATGGATTGGTTTATGAAACCAATCCCATCATGCATTCCACACTACACGAATCTCATCAACCCCTGAGAGCAATGGACAATGGATTATAAATAAAATAAATTAAAAACTTAGAAGTTAGAATAATCATAAATGAGTCATTAACATTAAATAATGACATATGTAAAAGTTAAACAATAACGTATTTATCTTGGAACAAAAAGCAGTTGTGAAGCAAGGCGTCCTCAATTTTATTCATATACTCATATAAAAGGCCCAAAGTACTCACCTCCATATCATTAATGCACATAGACTGTAAATAGGAGTCAGACTGTTCACCAATGCCTACGCCTCAATCCACTAACTCTCATTGAAAATATTATGCCTAAAAGCAAGTGCCTTTGGATGTGAGCCACTCTTGACATACAATGGTCTATATCAAATTTGAACAGGCCCCGTATCAACCTCTCCAATACAATAAATATATAAGCAAATCTAGTGGTGGAGAGCTTCAATAGCTCAAGTGTGCTATTGGCTCAAAACATGCTTATCACGGATATCATCCACCCAAGATATTTACTGCAATGGGATGTATATGGAATCCACAGTATCCTAGAAAACTCCTCAAGTAATATCTCGTAGACACACAATTGCTTCCATTATCTCTCACCACCTGTACCAAATTTTGGACTCCTATATCTATGATGACCTGTCATATGTGCTTCGAAATGAAAGCTCCTTTGCCCACTGCCACTAGACGATGTCAATGGGGTCCTTTTGCACTTGGACGCAATACAAATATGGATGCAGTTCTTTTTCATGCGCCACTAGCACCTTCAATTTGGCTAGCACCACTATGCCCACTAGCCTCTCCTAGCCCCACTTGTGCTTCATTATCTCCATGTGGTATTGGATGAAAATATTCATCCTCTTGTAGCTCAATCCCTATATATTTTCAACGCCAAAGATTGAGACTTACCATTACTTCCGCCGGCACATTTACGCAAGGCACGATATCTTGGTTGGGGATGCACACCAAGTGGTCTTTTACATGGGTTATATGCTCTGATTTCTCCAATCCAAAGTAGTTACACCGCCACTTTTTCCATCTACCAGAGCCCTTGTATCTCTTGATTGCAGTGACGTGCCTCCAAAATGGATCCACCAAAGCCCTTGTATCTCTTGATTGAAGTGATATGCCTCCAAAATGGATCCGGTGCCATGATTAGACAACGGGAATTCGGAGAGAAGTTAAGAATTTAGGAGGAGGAGGAGTATGATGATGATTATAGAGGAGGACAAGGACGAGGACGAGGATGAGGACGAGGTGGAGGAGGAGAAACTTGAAAGGAGAAGAACTTAGAAGAAGAAAAAGAAAAGAAGGAAAAAATGAAAAAAGAAAAAAGAGAGGAGGAGCCTAGGAATCGGGAGCTGCAAGAGGTAGAGTCCTGGAGAGTAAAAGACGATTGCGTAGAAGACGAAGGCGAAACTGTTAAAAAACGAAGCGTTTTTGCTCTTGATAATTGGTCTATCCATCCACTCACAAGGTGTTGAAACGGCATTTCCCCATCTCCATTTTGGTCCAAAATAGCCACTTCGTTTTGGAGCTGCTGAAATCTCGTTTCGGTGTACTATGCTATATAGCCACATGGAATGGCAATTTGTAGCCATCTCCATTCCGATTCTCTATTCCCATTTTCCATTCCATGTAACTATGCTATGTCCATATACCATATGTATACTGACTAGTACACTAAATAGTCATCCCATGGCAGACCTAGTGTCAACAATATTACCTTGGATGCCTTAAATTGTGGCCAGGTTGATGGGGCTCTACCTTGCACTAGAAGTGTGAACTAGCATTGCAACGCATTTCCCTTCAAAATGGTGGCTGCCTTTCGAATCTCAGAAGCTTTTGTAAAGTTTCTTTCCGACTAGGCCACTTAAAAATATTGAATGAAAGTCGAGGCTTTCAAACTATCTTGTGCACCACTAAACGGCTACACATCACCGACACGTGGAGGGTAGCACCATGGGTCTCCTTTATGAGCATATAGATAAGATAGGAGAAACTCCCAAAAAGTACAACTTTTTGCCCTTAGACAAGTAACTATTTATTTTGTAAATTGATGTTATATATGTGAAATTTGAATAACCGTTCTTGAATTGACATTTCACATGTTTGTTCAATATTGACATGTTTAGGATTGCTCAAATTATAGTCATGTTCTGCAATCACTTTGGCAAGACTATGAGCTATGAGAGAGTGAGGAGCTAGAGGAGGGATTCATGGAATATATAATTAAGAGGAAAGGTGGTGATATGTCCATACTTCAAAGGATTGAGGATGATATCTTAACATTCTGCAATGAGAACTTCAGTTTATCTCATAGTGAGAAAAGTATAGAAATTATACTCCTACATTGGTAATTTGCAATCCCAAGAATTCTTTATTATACACAATATCATCTATGTAATTAATCATCACTGCATAGTTTGATTCCTATGGCTCTGTTTGTGTTTCTATTTGAATGATGATTTATAGAACTGCATTGCTATACTCTCATAAGACTATAGATCAAGCCCTTTTGTGAGAAAAATTGAAGTACCTAGACTCTTTCCCATACAAAGAAAAGAAATAAGCTTACCATTGCTCAATTACATAGATTGATCTTTTGCCACTGCAACCTCCAACTACTTGAGAAAGCATTATTCATCCCAAGCCAATGCGAGAGATTACATTTATGTTTTCCTAATAAGTTATGGACTTTGACTCTTGAATACCAATTCTAAAGATGATAGATATTTTTTTTTCTATGTATTCACAACATCAATATAGAGAAGGTGAAGTTTATCCAAACATCACACAAAAGGAGCAAAACATATGAATGAAATGCTCGCCTTGTATACCTATATGTCCATCGATCATCCATGATGTAGATGCTCTATCACTCTCTTCACCATATCCTATGTGAAGAAGGTGAATGTGATAGGACATAAGATTTCAATGCATGAGGAATCGACGGCTGGTGTCGTACACCATTAGCCTTCCTACGTTTGAGTGCCATATCTCTGGGTTACTAATAGGTGTAGGGCAACATGGCTCCTATAGTCTATGCCAGACTATGGTTGCATCTCAACTCATGAATAAGTAGTTCAAGTCCCAATACTAAGTTTGCTTATACGCTCACCACTTATGACGAGTCAAAGTCCTCATCTGCCTATGAGCCTCACACTTAGTAATAGATCCTACTTCCCTCTCGATCCCAAGATGTCTGCATAGCTCCCTACATTCATCATCATACCATCAATTCTAGGGCATAGTCCCATACCATGCAAAGCCACTAGTGCATTTAGAGTGTGGGAAACTCAGGAGGGAGGTAGAGTGTAGGATGGAGGGGAGTTGAGAGGTGAATGTCCCTAGAGAAGCAATGTGCTCACAAACTCTGAAAGCATGGCATATACATAGTGGTGCTATATGTCAAATAGCTCATCTATGAGGTAGAAGGTACTGGGCTGGGTGTAGGCAGTGGTTGGAGCCCGTGGGAGCGAGGAAGAGGATATAGTGAGGGACATGTAGGTGTGGTCTGCTCCAATTGGGCAAGGGGGAATGGTGAAGGATCTTACTAACTCCACCGTCTCAATGGAACTAAGCACATAGTCAGTTGTGCTAGATCCAGTGGGTTGGAAGCAGGCAAGTGTCCTCCACCATCCCAATATAGATAACAATATGATGTCATGCCCCTACCTCCATTTTTTCTTCTTTTTTTCTGTGGGAGAGAGAGAGAGAGAGAGAGAGAGATATTCACATAGGAACAACTACAAAAGGAACACATAGATGTAACAGTGTTGATGAAGAGATGGGCTGGTTTCAAGGCCCAAGGACTTTCTTGGGGTTCAAGTTTTTGCTGCACATCCACAAGAAGGAGATAGGCAGCTTATCATGTGTGGTATCTTGATGCCTCTTCTATTTAATCAAACCCTTCAGTTTGAAAAGAATTTTTAACACGAGAGAATGAAACATCTCCACCCATATTGGCTGATACATGATCAAACAAGTTTTGATAACTATCAAATCAAAGTCCGATACTTCTCTCTTCAAAGCCACATGGAACATACTAAAAGTGGCTGACACATGATTGAAAATCTTTTGATGATTATCAAAGCACAGTCTGATACATCTCTCTGAGTAGCCACATGGAACAAACTCAAAGTTGGTCAACATTTTGCAAGCAGTGTACAGAAAGGAGAAACAAAGACTTTGTAGAATACAACATACTTCGCATTGCAAAGAAAAGTTTTGTTGTCTTCTTTGGCAAGGTCCCCCATCTTACTGCAAGTGTCTCCTGCTTAAATGAAAACGAACAAGACTCCAGGTTATATAGTAAACAATGCACAAGACATAGTATTAATGGGTCTTCCATCTTACTGCAAGTGTGTCCTGCTTAAAACAAGCATAAACAACAGGATTACATGCTATATGGAAAACAACGCAGATGACATATCAATTAACAACTGTAGAAACGTGGAATGCCTTACCTCTAGACTAGAAAAGAGTAGCTCTTGTGGGCATACCATCTCTGAATCCTTCATCTAACAGAATAAACAGAAGACACATAGGGATTTTCTAACTAAGCACATTGCTGTATGAACAATTCAAAAAATTTCTTACCACTGTGGAGCAATGATTTGTTAGAGACAATCTACTTGAACATAAGGCATGCATGACATGTAAGAAGTTTTGATTATCACCTTCAATGCATATGCATGCGTCCGTAGATCCACAAACATCTCCCCTAGAGCTCCCCTGCAATCCACTGTATAAAATGCCACTCGATGGGCTCTCTTGCGACAAAGGTTATTCACAGATATCTGTAAATCATAGTCAATAAAAAACCATAAACATCAGAAGGTAACATCAAGAGAAGGTTCTGGAGGATAAATCTCAATAAAGAAGTCAATAAAAACAGTCCTCACCTACCCGATACTTAAGAGATGAACGGCCAACTACTACAGCATCAAAATTATCCAAATACTCTGCAGGCTTGTCTGTCAAGCAACCTGCAGTAAAAGACAGTCAAAAAGTAGCTGATATTATCCAAGAACTCTGCAGGCTTGTCTGTCAAACAACCTGGAGTAAAGTCATGTACAGTCAAAAACTAGCATTAGAAATCTCCAAATAGTGGTTAAAATTTGATTGGCAATGTTCCAAAAGGCAGGACTAATCCACCTTTCTCTACTGAGACATGCACCATGGGATTGAAGTCTTTAAGGGACTCTGCACATATCGTAATGGAATCTTTGTCACTTTCTAGTTGTTCCGCAGGAATTAAAAAAATAGCCGAATCAACTTGCAGTCCACCAGAAGTGTCATCCATCAGGGTCAAGCTTCCAATCCCTGCTAAAACAATATTTTTGCACAACTGCACCAGAGACACAAAAGAGAACATTTTTAGTAAGAGTTCATCAGATTAATCATATACTAAGTTGTCTACACAACTGCTCTCTGCAAGCTTTTCAAAACTAATCAGCACGTATATATTCACTCGATTGAGTCCATGTAAATTTATCTTGCTACCTTTGGCAAAGTCGGATACAATTTGCAAGATGCTCATAAATTTCCATTGATTAAAAAGAAAGATTAATGCTGATGGGTTTTGTGGGTTTGGGGGGGGGGGGGGGGGGGGGGGGCGGCCCCATGTGGTTTGGCGGCTGAAAAGAAATATATTTTTCTCCACAATTTTCTAATTCTGCCTGCCCTTTTTCCTTGATGCTCCAAGTAAAATACTATACGAGAGCCAAAGTTCATATTCAATTCTGTCCAAAAGGGAATAACTGGCTTTGTGGCCCCAAAAGAGAAACGAGCAACAAAAAGAGAAAGAAGTGGATAGACTAAAGAAAACATGACTATAAAAAAGAAATACATCTAGCTAGGAACAAGCTGTAACTGGACTAAATAATAAAAACTAGGGAAATGATACAGCTACTAGATATGGCAAAGCCAACACGTGTGAAACTGACATGACAAATTGTGGAGAAAGAAGAGGATTCATTTCATCCCATGATGTCCCTCATGGATCTATGAAAAAACCAGGACTGGTGTATGCTAGTATCATCTATATCCTCCAGTGGTACCTCTGTTAGCATTGTGCATATCTTAGGTGAAAGGCTCATAGCCAAAGTGCATTGTGTTTCTGAGGTGGTGCATTTAATGCTGGCCAACCTGAATTTATGGCTACATTTAACACTAGCCAATCTGCTCTTTTTGATGTATTTCCACAGCCTATTTTCGGCTCTCTCTCCTCACTACATATTCATTCATACGAGTGCACTACACCTTATTGGGGAGAGGGAAACTGGGAGCACTTTATTGGTTGCCCACACCCCATGCCTTTGTACACACTCTTGTGCCTTGGTGTATGGATTTCATTACCCGAGTTCATTCTCTTTGAGTTTATGTGCTCTTGTTCTTCTATTCAGTTCTTTAAGTTTACAGCAATGCTATCAGCTCTATCTCTTTGCTTCCATTGCTCCACACCATTCTGACATGGTATCAGAGCCAAAGTGTCTTAGTTCTAGTGCTAGTAGCTAAGTTACAAGGGAAGCTTCATAGTTGCCCCCATACATCGTACAAAGAAGTTTGTTCCATACAAACCGTACCATATGGTACTGTACAGATTCATACAAAAAAAAGGGTTGCTTTCTTCCACCACATCTGGCCATGTCCAGGGGAGTATTGACTTGCAAACACCCACGTTCACCTGCATGTCCCACCTGTTTGATGCCTTTTCCCAGCCAAGGGGCTTTGGATCCCACATGCCCCCAGACCCTTTCCAGCTGTCCACACCCCCAGTCCCCCTTAGGTTATGCCACCCTCTCACACACTTCAGCCCTTCCACCTCCAACAGCCCCTTGTATTTCAGCCCCTTTGGATTCCAGCCCTCTTGGATTCCACTCTTCTCCACCTGCGATAGCCTTGGCCCTTCTCCACACTATAAAAGGAGCTCATCCCCTCCATTCTTCCATACCAAACCAGCAAGCATTCAACCTTCTAATCTCCCTCTTATAAGTATCAACCTAGGCAAGCTCTCACACTCTCCCCCACCCCAAAAAAAAAAAAAAAACCCTCCCTCTTCAAGCACCAAATTTCAATCTATCTAGCCCCTCTCTCTCTCTCTCTCTCTCTCTCTCTCTCTCTCTCTCTCTCAAGCCTCCATCAGCATCATGATGGGCTAGAGGCATGAGGCCTTCACTTTTTTGCATGACATCCATGTGAAGCATACAAAGAAGTCCAACTCCCACCATTGGACATGCAAATATTGCAAGAAGCACTATTCAAGTGGCAAGACCCGACCTCTTCAATATCTTTTGAAGATGAAGAGGCATTGCTCTAAAAAGGAGATCCCTCAAAACATTGTGGGCAAGATTCTCGCCAAGATAATAGGGGTATCTACTAGAGGACGTAGCATGTCAGCAGTAACACTCACTCTATGAAGATATGCTAAGCTTTGCAATGAGGAAACACAAAGTACCACCACAACTGAAACACAAAGACTCAAATAGTGACATGAAAAAAATCAAACACAAAACTCAAACCGCAAAATGCAAAACACACAAACACAAACAGAGAAGAGAGAGAACTCTGAAGTGAATGAATAAATGTTGTAAATGAAGAAAAGAATGTATAAGATGTTCAAGGGCAAAGCTGTCCAACAGCTTGTGGCTCTCGTGAGAGTGGGCTGAGGGAGGCGTTGATGAGTGTTGTCCACCAAAGACAAATCCCGAGTGCAGCAACTACCAGTCAAAGCAAAGGCTGATGAAGAAAAGTGTTGTAAACACAAAAACGACCTGATGTAGATGATGGAACCTAATCACCAGCAATAATGGGAGACTAGGCGATAGCTGTAGATCATGTAGCAGCAATCGCTAGGTGCTGGACATCTAGGGGAACTGGACTGATGACTAGAACTGGCAAGACGAGGATGGGACTGAATGATGGGTAGCCTGTCTATTTATAGACATGGAAGAACCCTCCTAAATTGTGGGGGCATAAAGGGCCACTGTGCCTTTTATACATGCTCACGTGTGAGCACACCCTTAGCACTTGTACTTTTCATATAACTATCACAAAAACCTAAAAGAGGTACACTCATTTTTGTACCCACACATCGTGCATCTCACTCTCTACTGCTGCTCACTCTCTCTCTCTCTCTTTCTATTCATCATTGCTATTGCTGAATATCGAACCTTCACCGCACATCAACCACCATAAATTATAATCAAAGCTAAAGGTTATTGCGATCGCGCTTCCAGAGCTTGTCCAAGCTATGACACAGCAAGTCGCTGGACTATTCAGCAATCAAGAGCAAGTCGTAGTCTACTTGCAAGCAGACCACAACACGGAAGTGACAGGCAAGTCGGGCAGCTCAAGCAATAGGCAAACACAAGCAAGCAATGACAAGCAAGAAGGTGTCATACAAGCAAACGGCAGCAATCCCCAGGTGCACGTAGCGTGCAACATCCCGACCGATTATCAACGGTTTTTTTTCCCAAGCAAAAAACTCACATTTTTTTTCTTCAAAGGTTCATCCTTGGTCAATTTCTCCCAGGCTGTCACGTGGGTGTAAGCACCATTTGACAATTCTGAGAGATTAAGATTGAATTTATTCCTCAAAATTGGGTTTTGGCATATGCTTGAAAATTTTACTCGGCTGAGTAAAAATTTGTGGAATGTTGTATGCTTTGGAGTCTCTGAAATTTGGACTTTTCATGTAATAGCAAAGATTGCAGTGGGACAAGTACAATTTCTTGAAATTTTGACACATTGGATCCCTCACAATTTTGCACTTTTACAAAATTTGTGAAATTTTAGCAAAATTGGCTTGTGCATCCACTCTCGAGTTATGTTTGATGTAATTTGAGTAGTTTGAGCAAAGAAACTTTGGGCCTTTTGACCATGTGAGTCAAATTTGTGCATGAGGAACATTTGGAGCAAAAATTGCAGCTAAAATTTGGGGCATTCTCATGAAATTGATGTATTAGCCCATGACACAACTGCAATTGCTTGTGCCATGCTGTAGCACACATTTCATACCTCTGAAAATTGATTTGCATATCTGAAATTTCTGTAATTACTTGTTTTTTCATTATTGTTTGGTACCTGCTTCGTACCTTGGTCATTTGTGTGACAGTTGGACTCACATTTGTTGTGGTAGCAGTAATAGCAACAATCTTTTGCACATTAAGAAGCTTGAGGATGCACACAACTTTGCCATATGGCAAAAGCAATGCTATAATGTCTTGGTGCAGAAGAAACAAGTAAAGCCCATAAAGACAAAAGGGATAAAACCAGCAACCATGGATCAAATGAGCGGGATGAGTTAGATGAGCTTGCACGCTCTACCATAGAACTTTCAATATCAGATTAAAAATGTGATGGACCTTCATATAAAGAAAGGTACAATCATGTCTATACATTTGAATGGGTTTAACTCTATTTTTAACCAGCTGATTGCTTTGGAGTTCCACATTGATGAGGAGTTCAAGGCAACATTTTTGCCATGCACTTTGCCTAAAAATTAGGATTTCAGCAAACAAGTCTTCCAATGCACTGCGTACTAGAGGCAAATCCTAGCAGAAGGGTATAACTCTGAGAACAAAGCATGCAGCAAGTCTCGTGGAAAAAATGTAGACTGTAATCATTCTGGCAAGAAAGGGCATTTCAAACGAGATTGCTTTAAGTGAAAGAAAGAAAAGGGCAAAGGCAAAAGCACTGATAATAACAAAGATGAGAAAAAGGACAGCCAACATGCAAATAAGAGCAGTGTGAAAATAGAGGAAGTCAATGTAGCCAGTCATGAGAGCGACAGTGGCAGTGATGTACTCTTTGTTTCTTCCTTTAATGTACAGTCATTGATTGCAGATTCTGATGATGACATGCACGCTTGGATTCTTGATTCAAGTGCTTCATTCTATGTAACACCACATCGTGAGTGATTCTCTAACTATAGAAGTGGTAGACATGGTGTTGACCACTTGTGTATAGCTAGCATTTCAACATGGTTTTTATGGGCCTTTGTCTTTATGGGCTAGCATTTCAACACAGTTCAGTGTTCACTTGGCATAATGTAAAGCATGTACCTCAGCTCAAGAAGAGCTTGATAAGCACAAGGCCGCTAGATGATAAAGGCTATCACACCACTTTTGGGGATAGCAAATGGAAGATATGTAAGGGCTATAGGATTGTTGCTAAAGGCTCTAAAAGTGATACTCTGTATCCATTACATGTATCTAGTGTGTGTGATCATGTTGTCGCCATAACCGAGCAGCCAAGTGTGTCTTTGTGGCATAGCTGATTGGGGCACATGAGTCAAATTGGAATGAAAGTGCTCACACGCTTGGATTATTTGTCATATTTGAGATATGCTAATTTTGACCATTGTGATCATTGTATTTTTGGCAAGCATGCTCAACTCCAAGCCAATTTGCCCCTTGATTTGCTTGGGGATTGGCATTTACCTTGCTCCTTGAAAGACAAATTCAACCCCAAGTCTCATATTGGCTGGTTGACCTCTTGAATCTCTTTGAAATTCCTCAATTTTAGGTATTGGAATTCAAGTCCTAGACTCTCAATTCCAAGTATGTATCTTGAGGCGCTATGAAGATCCTAATTTTTGCTGTAAATTAGGGTTTACATCATAGATTGACTAAAATCTCTTCCTCTAATCGGCACTGTTTGTGGTGTTGCAGCATCTATCAATTTTGGTCGTGGAGGTGACACCGGCATGCTTATGCTTGAGAGATGTATGTAAAATGCTAGGGTTGTCTCTAGGGAAAAATAAATACTTTATCACTTTCGTTAATAATGCCACACGCAAAGTGTGGGTTTATCCAATTTGTCATTAAGACAAGGCCTTGGACAAGTTTAAAAAATTCATGGCACTTGCTGAAAATATGACCAACAAGACATTAAGGTGTCTTCACTCTGACTATGGTGGAAAATATGTGACAAAAGCATTTCAAGTTGTTTACGACAGCAAAGGGATAAAAAGGAAGCTCATTGCCCCTTCTAATCCACCCCAAAATGGTGTTGCAAAGCGTATGAATAGGACTATTCAAGAGAAGGTCCATACCATGATGTCTCATGATGCATTACCTCATGGATCTTGGGCAGAGGGAGTTATGACAGCCATACTCTTGATAAATCGAGCAAGAAGTTGCCCATGATATACTACAGTTTCAGCAAGAAACTGTGCCACTAGAGCAGCCAGCACAGGCAGGACAGCATGTGGAACCATTTGAACAGCAAGCTGTTAATGCAAATTTGCAAGCTAAATAGCTAGCAAACACTAATCATTGGGTGCGTATGTCGACCAAAAATACCAAACAGCCAGGTAGGTCTATTCCTGGTACAAATTATGTTGCAAATTATGTCATGCTGACAGATTGTGGTGAACCGTCATACTTCAAGGAAGCAATGGATAGAGAGGACAGTAAGAAATGGCATAAAGCTATGCTGTCAGAGATGGAATCTCTAAAGAAGAATGGTACTTGGGATTTGGTGAATTTGACAAAAGTGCAGAAAGTCCTACCATACAAATGGGTTTACAAGATGAAGGTCACTTCTCAATCCTTGCCATAGTACAATGCACGTCTTGCTGCAAACGAGTACAAGTCTCGTAGAAAAATGTAGACTACAATCATTGTGGCAAGAAAGGGCATTTCAAATAGGATTGCTTTAAGTGGAAGAAAGGGAAGGACAAGGGCAAAAGCATTGATGATAACAAAGATGAGAGAAAGGAAAACCAACTTGCAAAGTGTGAAAATAGGGAAGTCAATGTAGCCAATCACGAGAGTGACAATGGCAAGGAAGTACTCTTTGCTTCTTCCTTTAGTGCATAGTCATTGATTGCAAATTCTAATGATGGCAAGCACACTTGGATTCTTGATTCAAGTGCTTCATTCCATGTAACACCACATTGTGAGTGGTTCTCTGACTATAGTAGTGGTAGACATGGTATTGTCCACTTGGGGGACAACTATGTATGTGATGTTGCAAGAATTGGCAATATGCACTTGCCATTGCTTGTTTGTTTTGGGTCAGCTTATTTGTTTTGGGTTCACCACATCACAAAACAAACAAGCTAACCCAACCACTCGAGGTCTCGATGACGAGAAAAAGGGTGTTTAAGAAGTAAGGTGGTGAGAACCGTCGGTGGAGATAGCTAAAGATCCACTCAAGGGTGCTCTGCATAATGAGATGCATAGAGTAATGTGCTATATGGTAAGAATACACGTGTAGGAGGTGCCACTTAAACAATGCCCCTCGTGGAAAATTTGTTCACTTGCCTCAGTGCCCTTTACAAACATGATGAAATCATACAATGCAAAGGAGAAGGTATAACAGGGGGAAAAGACTGATGTCATAGGAACCCCCTCTCAACCCTAGATGGCAATGTTGAAGGAGAAAAAAGAGCCTTATGTCAATCTTCATGTGGTGCTAACAACCATGATAATAGATGAAGATGAGGATAAAGCACCCAACTAGATAAGCAAGGTAAAGTCGGTTCCATGATAGCAACGAGAGAGATGCTCCCGAGCAAAATGAAACCATAAAGAAACAATGCACATCTCATGTATCCAACCAAGAAGGACCAGTGCAAACATGCATATTAGCCCTACAATAAAATACAAAACACTACAAAAGAGATCAAAATTTGCAAAATAGAGGTCAAAAGCGAGGTGGCCCGAAACAAAACAAAACAGAAAATGAGAGCTAAATGAAAAAACAATGCAACAAGTTTGTATGGATAAGTGAATGCAAAAGAAGACTAAAAAAATATGACTAAGCCTAAAGGAAACTAGCCTAAGATTCTTAAGGATTACCTAGGACTCCTAAGAGACTAGCCTAGGGGACAGTAATGACTACACTAGTTAGAGATACTATGAGGCACTCATTGAGGGGGAGATCAAGGATCCACCGCACTCATGGCACAGATACTTGGGAAGGGGGATTGCGCTACCTACTGCATATGGAGTCCATGCTACCTATTGCATATGGAGTTCATGAAGATGGACCAATAGGAAATGGAGGGGAAAGCTCCATGATTGAGGGCGGGAGGAAAGAGAGAGAGAGAGAGCGAGGGATAGAGAGAGAGAGAGAGAAATGAAATGAAATGAAATAATATATTAACGTCTACAAAAGGCCAAAATGGCCTATGAGACCATGAGTTACAATCATGTGTATGATGGTACAACTGTCTAGGCAAAATATGTAGCACAAAGAAAAATAAGAAAGGAAACTAACTATGGCTATGTGTAAACATAGAGCTCTATCTAGTAACAATGAGCTTCAAATGGTACAATCTCATGTGGGTATGGAGGGCCTAGCTCTAGCCCGAGCAATAATCCCTTGTATCCGCCTATGAAGGTATCATCGGTGTCTGTGTCAAGACCTACGACGTCTGGATCGACTAAGCTGAATGGCTCGATCAATCAATACTCCTTGTCTGTATATGGACTGTGGCAGTGGGAGAGGCTTTCATGTGGACTGTGGTTGTAACTGTATTAAAGTCTTCTGAGTCTCCTTTGCAAAGAAGTCTGTGGGTTACCTCTGTGAAGGGCCTCGGTGTCCTGGAGCAACTATACTCCTGAGGCGCATGTCACGAAGCCGTCGTATCTCAAGAAGAAAGAGGCCAAGGCATCGCTGATCAATAAAATCCATGACTGTCAATAGTGGTCCAAATCCGTCTCTAAAGAGACAGTGGAAACGACCACAGACCTCATAATACGCTGGGCAGTGGCATAATAATGCTCCTCTGTCTCTGGCTCTGATTGGCATATCTGGCATATGCGCTCCTCTGGTGGGATGGATCTATATCTACCAATCTCAATCTCTAGCAGATGTGAGGAGGTGCCCAACTAGCCAATAGTACATCTGATCCCATGGGAAAGGTGGGTGTCCATGTATCTTAGGCGAACAATAAATCCATCGTCAGTAGTGTGAAGGAAATGCTCACAGTAGAAAGCCATCTTTGTTCCTAGCTCCTCCCCTGGCATCAACCATGTCCGCCTGATATCCAACTAGGTAAGATCCATCCTGATGATCTTGCGAATCTCTAACCTGCTCACATCAAGAGATGGTGCATCAAGGGAGTACTGAAAGGGGGGTAACTTGTCCATGCTAAAGCCATGCAGCTCAAACCAGGCCGACATCTGTGCATACCAACATGAAGTATCACTCTCTCTAGCAAGTTGCCTAGAGGACTCAAGGGCCAACCATGCATATCTGTGTCTGGGTAAGTCCCATAGACTATGTATGTATGCGACCAATCAGGTGAGGGATCCTACCACAATCGGTGTAGCTACTAGCTCGGCTCTGATGATCTCATGTGGCACTGAAGCCTTACATCTGATCATCCTTGATATCATGGACACTAGGGGTTTCTCCATCGACCTCCATCCGTCATAAGTGTGCCTTGATCTGCTATGGTGGTCAAGATTGGGCCCCCATATCTGTACTCCATAAAGTAGTGTGGATGTGACCAGTGTATCGAAGAGCCATAGCTTGGTGCGGGATTCTTGGAATTGCACCTGTGAGCATATCCTCTCCAAACCACCTAGTGTTGTGCATCCGCGAGTCAGTCTAGTGTCTGTTGCCTCTCGCATAGAAAAGATGGGCCCTGTCAATAAGACTCCCATGTATGTGAAAGAATCCACATACTCCAATTCCTCAGATCCATATGTGAATTTAGGCATTGATCTCCTCACCCAATGTGGTGTAGTATTAAATACCATCGCCTTGGTTTTACCAAGGTTCACTGAAAGCCCACTATCCAAAGTATAGGAATGTAATGTGTCCAAGTGTCTCTATAGACCCTCTGGAGAGTCACAGAGAGAGAGAGAGAGAGAGAGCGCTCTTACAAGTACACAACAATCTGAATAGATTGATATCATAGTTTGTTGTGATGAAAGTACAAGTGATAAGGCTTGAATATATAGGCTGAGATATCCACCGACACCTTTGACCCTTATTAAATGCTAAGTAGAGTAAAAGGTGCACATACTTTTACACACAATGATGTGTGTTCACATACAGGAATAAATAAATCTATCAAATCCCCCCTTCGGATCGTGGGTAACTGAACTCGTGAAATGAAACATGTGAAAAAGAAGAGGAGCAAGTCTTACCTCTAAGAGGCAATGTCTAGTCCCGTACAATGATTTTGTAAAGGAGATACATAAGTGAAAGCGATACACCACAAGGAAGATCATGACATGGTCTACTAAAAAGCTCAAGGACCCGACGTAAGACATGGTTCAAAGGTGCGTGTGCATACCTCAAAAGGCTAATTAAACCAACATAGCTCAGAGACACTGGGCAATATATCAAGAGAAGGTCCATACCATGATGTCTCATGATGCATTACCTCATGGATCTTGGGCAGAGGGAGTTATGACAGCCATACTCTTGATAAATCGAGCAAGAAGTTGCCCATGATATACTACAGTTTCAGCAAGAAACTGTGCCACTAGAGCAGCCAGCACAGGCAGGACAGCATGTGGAACCATTTGAACAGCAAGCTGTTAATGCAAATTTGCAAGCTAAATAGCTAGCAAACACTAATCATTGGGTGCGTATGTCGACCAAAAATACCAAACAGCCAGGTAGGTCTATTCCTGGTACAAATTATGTTGCAAATTATGTCATGCTGACAGATTGTGGTGAACCGTCATACTTCAAGGAAGCAATGGATAGAGAGGACAGTAAGAAATGGCATAAAGCTATGCTGTCAGAGATGGAATCTCTAAAGAAGAATGGTACTTGGGATTTGGTGAATTTGACAAAAGTGCAGAAAGTCCTACCATACAAATGGGTTTACAAGATGAAGGTCACTTCTCAATCCTTGCCATAGTACAATGCACGTCTTGCTGCAAACGAGTACAAGTCTCGTAGAAAAATGTAGACTACAATCATTGTGGCAAGAAAGGGCATTTCAAATAGGATTGCTTTAAGTGGAAGAAAGGGAAGGACAAGGGCAAAAGCATTGATGATAACAAAGATGAGAGAAAGGAAAACCAACTTGCAAAGTGTGAAAATAGGGAAGTCAATGTAGCCAATCACGAGAGTGACAATGGCAAGGAAGTACTCTTTGCTTCTTCCTTTAGTGCATAGTCATTGATTGCAAATTCTAATGATGGCAAGCACACTTGGATTCTTGATTCAAGTGCTTCATTCCATGTAACACCACATTGTGAGTGGTTCTCTGACTATAGTAGTGGTAGACATGGTATTGTCCACTTGGGGGACAACTATGTATGTGATGTTGCAAGAATTGGCAATATGCACTTGCCATTGCTTGTTTGTTTTGGGTCAGCTTATTTGTTTTGGGTTCACCACATCACAAAACAAACAAGCTAACCCAACCACTCGAGGTCTCGATGACGAGAAAAAGGGTGTTTAAGAAGTAAGGTGGTGAGAACCGTCGGTGGAGATAGCTAAAGATCCACTCAAGGGTGCTCTGCATAATGAGATGCATAGAGTAATGTGCTATATGGTAAGAATACACGTGTAGGAGGTGCCACTTAAACAATGCCCCTCGTGGAAAATTTGTTCACTTGCCTCAGTGCCCTTTACAAACATGATGAAATCATACAATGCAAAGGAGAAGGTATAACAGGGGGAAAAGACTGATGTCATAGGAACCCCCTCTCAACCCTAGATGGCAATGTTGAAGGAGAAAAAAGAGCCTTATGTCAATCTTCATGTGGTGCTAACAACCATGATAATAGATGAAGATGAGGATGAAGCACCCAACTAGATAAGCAAGGTAAAGTCGGTTCCATGATAGCAACGAGAGAGATGCTCCCGAGCAAAATGAAACCATAAAGAAACAATGCACATCTCATGTATCCAACCAAGAAGGACCAGTGCAAACATGCATATTAGCCCTACAATAAAATACAAAACACTACAAAAGAGATCAAAATTTGCAAAATAGAGGTCAAAAGCGAGGTGGCCCGAAACAAAACAAAACAGAAAATGAGAGCTAAATGAAAAAACAATGCAACAAGTTTGTATGGATAAGTGAATGCAAAAGAAGACTAAAAAAATATGACTAAGCCTAAAGGAAACTAGCCTAAGATTCTTAAGGATTACCTAGGACTCCTAAGAGACTAGCCTAGGGGACAGTAATGACTACACTAGTTAGAGATACTATGAGGCACTCATTGAGGGGGAGATCAAGGATCCACCGCACTCATGGCACAGATACTTGGGAAGGGGGATTGCGCTACCTACTGCATATGGAGTCCATGCTACCTATTGCATATGGAGTTCATGAAGATGGACCAATAGGAAATGGAGGGGAAAGCTCCATGATTGAGGGCGGGAGGAAAGAGAGAGAGAGAGAGCGAGGGATAGAGAGAGAGAGAGAGAAATGAAATGAAATGAAATAATATATTAACGTCTACAAAAGGCCAAAATGGCCTATGAGACCATGAGTTACAATCATGTGTATGATGGTACAACTGTCTAGGCAAAATATGTAGCACAAAGAAAAATAAGAAAGGAAACTAACTATGGCTATGTGTAAACATAGAGCTCTATCTAGTAACAATGAGCTTCAAATGGTACAATCTCATGTGGGTATGGAGGGCCTAGCTCTAGCCCGAGCAATAATCCCTTGTATCCGCCTATGAAGGTATCATCGGTGTCTGTGTCAAGACCTACGACGTCTGGATCGACTAAGCTGAATGGCTCGATCAATCAATACTCCTTGTCTGTATATGGACTGTGGCAGTGGGAGAGGCTTTCATGTGGACTGTGGTTGTAACTGTATTAAAGTCTTCTGAGTCTCCTTTGCAAAGAAGTCTGTGGGTTACCTCTGTGAAGGGCCTCGGTGTCCTGGAGCAGCTATACTCCTGAGGCGCATGTCACGAAGCCGTCGTATCTCAAGAAGAAAGAGGCCAAGGCATCGCTGATCAATAAAATCCATGACTGTCAATAGTGGTCCAAATCCGTCTCTAAAGAGACAGTGGAAACGACCACAGACCTCATAATACGCTGGGCAGTGGCATAATAATGCTCCTCTGTCTCTGGCTCTGATTGGCATATCTGGCATATGCGCTCCTCTGGTGGGATGGATCTATATCTACCAATCTCAATCTCTAGCAGATGTGAGGAGGTGCCCAACTAGCCAATAGTACATCTGATCCCATGGGAAAGGTGGGTGTCCATGTATCTTAGGCGAACAATAAATCCATCGTCAGTAGTGTGAAGGAAATGCTCACAGTAGAAAGCCATCTTTGTTCCTAGCTCCTCCCCTGGCATCAACCATGTCCGCCTGATATCCAACTAGGTAAGATCCATCCTGATGATCTTGCGAATCTCTAACCTGCTCACATCAAGAGATGGTGCATCAAGGGAGTACTGAAAGGGGGGTAACTTGTCCATGCTAAAGCCATGCAGCTCAAACCAGGCCGACATCTGTGCATACCAACATGAAGTATCACTCTCTCTAGCAAGTTGCCTAGAGGACTCAAGGGCCAACCATGCATATCTGTGTCTGGGTAAGTCCCATAGACTATGTATGTATGCGACCAATCAGGTGAGGGATGGCCCCACACAGTAAGTATTTGGAAAGTCCTTAACACATGCATTGGCATGGTCAATATCTAATTCCAAAACATATTATTTATTTATTTAGGATTTGATTCAAAAAGCATACCAATAGGGTTCAGCATCGCCAAGGGACAGTGAGGAAATAGATACATTAAGGGCCTTATCAGAGGTAGTAGGTGGCTCATCAGAGTCACTATCAAATAAGGTGTTAGCAACGACATATTGGGCGTATTGCTTATCTTGCTCCTTATATTTCTTCTTGTTGTATTGATCAACAATGTGACCAACACATTTGCAATATCGGCACTTGGGTGGTTGTTTCTTGGTGTAGAAGGCTGCCGCTGCAATGTCAACATCTTTGTTGCACCTTTCATCATCCAAAAGAATGGTAACCATTTCTTCATATTTCATCTCTCGAGCCATCTTAAGAGTTGTCACAGTTTCATGGAATTGTGCTTCTTTCATCAAGCTATTAAGAAGTATAGCCTTTTTATCATCATCATCTAGATGGCTTTTGAGAGTGGTCAATTGTCGCTAAAGAAGACTTAAATGATCGAGATGTTGCTTGAGAGTCTCTAAAGGATTGCAAGAGATACTAAACAATTGTATCTTCACAAATAATTTGGGATTATTAATATCTTCCGCAAATGTGATTTAAAGGCCATCCCATACCTCTTTTGTCGTTTCTGTAAGATTAAGGTGATAAAGAAGGTTGTGAGAGATGCCAAGCACGATGATGGTGAGTGCGCTTTCATTCTTCTCAAGCCATTCTTGATGAAGTGTGTGTTGCCGCGAACATGCCCTAGTTCGTTAGTGGAGACAACTTTCCATGCACCTTCTCACATGAGTATGAGCTAGATCTTTGTCTTCCAAAAGACAACCCAATGCCCGAGAATTTTTCAATTGTGATGCAATATCTCGACATCCCAATGGTACATACCATGAAGAGAGCTCAAATTGAAAAATGACAAAATTTTGACGAAGAAATTTGAAGAAAGCAAGCTTGGATTTTAGAAGCCCCAATTTTTATTGGCTAAATGACAAGAAATCTTAATAAAAATCAAAAATCCCCAATTTGATGTGAACTATCTCTAACAAGCCAATGTTTCAATTTATTTAGTTAAAGTTAAAGCTTTCAATTTTGAGCTTAACTTTAGATGACGGGCCATATTGGTAACAAGAATAATCAAAATTGACCAAGTAGGAGCTATCGCCAATGTGGCCTTGAGATGTGACAGTTTAACAGGTGCGGAAGATTGGCGAACCAGGATGGGGCAGGTCAAGTCACAAACAATGCCTCTCGAAGCGCCAACTAATTGGGCGGACAGGAGGTGAAGCCTTGGTTTTGGGCAAGCAACAACACGTATAAGGCAAAAGTGACGAACGCAGCTCTCATTAGGCGACTGGTATGGGATATTCTCTTCTTCTTCTTCTTCTTCTATTGCAGCAACAATCGTCGGCTGCAGACCTTCTCCTTCTTCTTGTCTCCTTCTTCAATGCGCAAGCAAGCTACCTCTTTGACCTTTGTTGGACAAATAAGACCCGCTCTCACACCACTCTTGGGCATGGATTTCAAGAAGATGGACCGGCAAGCTATGGAGGGTGAAGCTCCATGGTGGAGAAAGGTATCCACCTACACCTTTGAACCTTAGTAAATGCTAAGTGGCACAAAAGGTGTTCACACCTGAGCACGTACTTTTACACACAACAATGTGTGTTCACACTACCTCCCTAGGGAAGACCCCCTCTCAACCTCCTTGAGAGGTACTACCACTGCAGCAAGGGGCTAAGGTTGGTTTAGTACTAGGGATTGGATTCACCTTCGGTGTGAATAGAAGATCCTTATTTTAGGGATAAGGTGATTTTGGGTGTGGATCTAAGACCTATGGCCATGGCCTTTTAGAGAAAATTGTCATCTACATGACCTAGTTTCTAGCAAAATGTCCAAATTTTATTCTTTTTGGGAAAGAAGTGTCATAATGGGTCTTTGTGAGGATGTGAGGGTACCACTCCCTTTTTCCTTCAAAGAAGTAGACTGACCATCAGTATCGAAATGCGGTCCCTGTTGAGGATCAATTGGGGAAGGCGGATTGGGTCTAAATGTGGATGTGATTTCTTTCCACTCCTTGTTTCCTTCAAAGAAGGAGGTGACTCATCAACACAAGATGGGGATTCACATGTTTGAGGAATCAATGAGGGTAGTACAGTGTACAGGGGGGATTTCCCACACAAGAGGACCAAAGGATAGAGAGCAATGCACTTGCAGATGTGTGTAAGGTACAGTATTCAAGGGTGGCATTCCTACTAACGATGTACTAGGATGTGTAGTGGTATACTTCTAAGTGTCTAGTGATGGTCTAAAACCTTGATGTGCATCAAAGGAATTGTGCGCTAAGACTGGATAACCTATTGCAGGTCTAAACTAAGCATCTAGATTGAAAGAAGAGAAATCTAAATATAAAGTGAATATGGGAGGGAATGGTGGAAAATGCAAAAGTGAATGGGAAGCACCAAACTCATACTCGAATGAAATAGAGGATGAAGAATTACATTATGGAACATCTCTGAACATAGAGTTTTCTTCAAAACCCTACGATACCAATCTAAGTCTCAATGGTAACTTACAATTGGTTCTTGCATAACAGAAGGAGCAATATAAACAAAATCAAACTCACAAAAATAGATTGTACAATTTTGCCACTAGGCTTGATTGTAAAGAGTTTGAACTTTCAGTTGTGTCCTAAGTGGATAGTCTTTCCTCAAATGAGAGGTGATGAATCTCATTAGCAGAGTACTCCAATTGAGATGCACTTTGTGAAGGAGTATGAGACAAAGAAGACTTGGGTCTCGGTGAGTGATTCCTACAAGGAAGCTTGGTAGAAGCATTGTTCTCCAAATTAAGACCATAATGCCTCCTCAAGGCCTCCATTAAAGAAGTAGCTAGAGAAAGCATCAGAGCATCCAAAGATGGACTTGTTTGAGCCATCATGAATCAAATACGTGACGTTCATGTATCTTGCACAAAACTAAGCACTCCACGATAGCCACATGATACTCTTTGAAACAACATTGGCTCTTATACCATGTGAAGATATCCTAGGGTTAGCAATAAGGAAACACATAAAATAAGACCACAACTAAAACACAAAGACTCAAACACCGACATGCAAACCTCAAACCCTAAACGCAAAATACAAAACTTAAAACATACAAACACAAATAACGAAGAGGGAGAACTCTAAAGTGGATGAATGTGATGTCATTGTACAAGGATCGAGACAGAGTGCAAGTCAGATTGAGTACAGAGTTCAGAGTACGAAGAGTGAGCAGGAGTGAGAGCACGACGTACCACTTTAGGTTTTGATAATATATATAAAGTACAAGTGTTAGGATGCGTTCACACGCGAACACCATAAAAGGCACGGTGAGCCTTTATTTCCAACAACCTCCCACCTGAAGGTAGAGGAAAGAATCAACTAAGTCTATGTGTGTACAAAGCTGAGATACACATATACTATCCAACCCCCATCATAAGGCTGCAATGAGCAAACCGCTCTGCTGAAAGACCATTCGTAAGGTCTACAAGATTATCATCTATATGTACCTTCACAAGCTCAATGCTCTTGTTGTCAAGTACATCCTTGATAAAATGATACTTCACTTGCATGTGCTTTGTCTTTCCATGAAAGATAAAATTCCGTGCTAGCATGATAGCACTCTGACTATCACTGTGGAGGATAGGAACCTCTGTAATGCCAAGCTCTCTCACAAGACGTAAAAGCCATAAAGCTTCTTTGCATGCCTTAGTGGCAGCCACATACTCTACCTCTGTAGTACACAATGCAACACAATTTTGCAGCCTGGATATCCAAGCGATTACTCCCCCTATGAACATAAACACATATCCTAAAGTAGACTTCCTGTAGTCAAAATGACCAGCATAGTCTGCATCCGTGAAGCAAACAACAAATGGCTTGTGCTTCCCAAAGCAGATACACAAATCCTTTGCGCCCTTAAGGTATCTCATAATACCCTTCACTGCTTCCCAATGCTTTTTGCCAGGATATGCCATATACCTGCTAACCACTCCCACCGTAAATACAATGTCAAGACGTGTAGCAACCATAGTGTACATCAAGCTACCAACAGCTCAAACATAAGGTATCTTGGCCATTTTAGCCTTTCCATCATCAGATGTAGGGCTTTTATCTATACTAAGTTTCACATATGGAGTCAATGGTACACCAGTGGCTTTTTTCCCCTCCATATTGAAACATTGCAAAACCTTAGTAAGATACTCCTACTGTGACACATAAAATTGACCCTTTAATCTATCCTTGAGTATACGCATTCCAAGAATGTGATTGGCCTCACCAAGATCCTTCACATCAAAGCTGTTGTGTAAACTTTACTTCAAGGAGTCCAAGGCACGAACATCTCTACCTGCATTCAGCATGTCATCCACATACAAAACCAAGAGAATAAGGCTGCCATTTGTTGCCTTCTTGGTGTATAAGCAATGATCAACATGAGAGCAATGGAATCCTTGAGATTGCATATATGTATCAAATTTATGATACCATTCTCGTGGTGCCTATTTCAGCCCATACAAACTCTTGTTGAGTTAACATACCAAGTACTCTTTTCCCTTTGCAACAAAACCCTCAGGTTGCTACATATAGATCTCATCATGCAGATCACCATGTAAGAAAGTTGTTTTTACATCCATGTGTATGTGCCATTACTCTCAATAGCCTCCAACTAGGCTTCCATCGCTTTCCGCCAATGATCAAACTGTAAAGCCTTCTTCACTGATGTAGGCTCTCTATCCTGTATTACATGGGACATCAAATAGTAATTAGAGCAAACAAGCTCCGTAGTATGTGTCTGGTGCCGCCATGACCTCCGCGGTCCATCCTACAGTTGCCACTCCTTAGGGAGTCCCCTCCATCCCTCAATCTCGAAGTGTCACGGGCCCAACGAGAAGGAGGCCAAATCTCGCCTCAGCTCTCTCCATCTACTAAAGTTTTTGGAAGATCCACCATCAATGGAGAACCAAGCGGTGAATCCGGAGGCTGGGTAGTAGGCTCCTCATCCGAAGAAGAGTCCCCAAGAGACACAAGCTCGAGAGGAATAGCAGGTGGGGCCCAACTATCACCGGGATCTCCAAGTACACGGTGATCTCCAAGTACAGGCTCCTCATCCGAAGAAGAGTCCTCAAGAGAGACAAGCTTGAGAGGAACAGTAGTTGGGACCCATTTATCACTGGGATCTCCAAGTACAGGGTGATCTTCACTCCCCTTTGGGGCTAGAACCTCCACGAACCGAATATTATGGCTCGTGTAGGCATCCCACTTAGCATGATCATACAATCGATAGAGATTGCGAGCTATAGCCCACAAATACGTGTCTTCTAGAAGCCACTTCAAATTTGTCACGATGTATCTTTGCATGTGAACATAAGCACCACACCCAAAAACCCTAAAATAAGAAACATTGGGCTTGGATTCAAAGTACGCCTCAAAAGGAGTCATACCAACAACAACGGAAGTAGGGGAACGGTTAAGGATGTGAACTGAAGTAGCCACAGCCTCAGCCTCAGCCCATAGACACTAAGGTGTCTGACGATGCTCCATCATAGTACGGGCCATGTCAATCACACTGCAATTCTTCCACTCCAAAATGCCATTCTCCTGAGGGATGTTTATATTTGCAAACTCCTGGTGTATGCCACGATCTGCACAAAACCGAGCAAACTCATTAGAAACAAATTCTCCGCCCTTATCCAATCATAAGGTCTTCAGCTTCTACCCCGATCGGTTCTCCTCAAAGATCAACCAATCCTTGAAGTTTGAGAAAGCCTCCGACTTCAGCTTTAAGTATTAGACCCATATCATCCTGCTATAATCATCTACAATGAGCATGAAATACAAACTCCCTCGAAGGGATTCCATCCCCATCGGTCCACAAAAATCGGTGGAAACAAGCTCCAAGGGTGCTGAAGACCACCACGAAGCCTTGCTCGGAACAACATCACAAGTCTACTTTCCACAGATGCAAGATACACAAGGCTGTTGACTCACCACAATATGTGGCAAATCTCGAACAAACTAGTCCTTAGCGCCTTCCGGGGGTATTTATAATTAAGGTGACCAAACCAAGCATCCCAAAGCTCGGACGCAGTTTGGGAGGTAAGAAGAAGAGAAGTCAAGGAAGAAGAAGACCGCAACTTGTAGACTCCATTCTCCTCATGACCTAAAGAAAGAACCATTCTCGATGCTCGATCACAAATCCAAAAAGAATCCACATCAAATTCGACCAAAAGGCCAAAGGCACAAATCTTGTGCACCGAGAGAAGATGATACCCCAACGCCGACACATAAAGTACCTCAAATGCATAGGCACCACCACGCCCATCTGGAATAAGATGCATGTTGGCCCCATCCTTGAATAGGAATAGACGAACTATCACCAATAGGAATCTAACCATGAGAAGGCCGCAAATGAGTAACAACTGCTGAAGAAGGAGTCATGTGCCTAGACGTACCACTGTCAATAAACCACTCCTGAGTAAATGGGGCCGTCAATGCAACATCAAATGGAGGAAAGCAGCTGATGAGGGAGGAGCCACCGCTCCAAAATCCTTTGAAGATTTCTCCTTTTTCTACTTGTCGGGACAATCCTTCTTCCAGGGACCTATTTTGCCACAAATGTGACAAGTAGACTCCTTGTGTTTGTCCTTCTTAGATTTGTCTTCCTTCTTTTTTTAGTTATTCCCCTTTTTTTGAGATGCAAAATTATACAGGGATGCAAAGAAAATATCTGCGTATGTCTACACCTCGAGGATCTCGATCTCCGTCAGCCCCGAGAGCAATCTTCACAATCAGCAGACTGAAATCTATCAGAGACAATGTATAGACTATTGAAAACTCAGCCTATTTATAAGCTGTAAATAAATCAATAAATGATCAGGGCGACTGCATTAAATGCAGCCAACTGATGCAGTCCGACTATCCGACTATTGCCACATGGCAGCCTGCCACGTGGCATTGCTCACGTGGCCGCATCCAAGAAATGACTCTCAACAAAACAAAGGTAATAAAATACTTATTTTCCCCTGAAGATAACCCTAGCATTTAACATACATCTGAATGTACTAACTCTAAGGGTGAAGACTTTAGAGAGAGAGATTTCTTATGTGGTGCTTGAGCATGCTTACCATAAATACAATGATCACACTGTTCAAAATCAGCATACCTCGAAGACGACAAATAACCCAAGCGAGAAAGCACTTCCATTCTAGTTTGACTCATATGTCCAACCAGCTATGCTACAAAGAAACACTTGGCTGCTTGGTTATGGTGACTACATGGTCACGCACGCAAGATATATGCAAAGGATACAAAGTATCCCTTTTGGAACCCTTGGCAACAATGTAAGAGCCCTTACAAATTTTCCATTTGCTATCCCAAAAGGTGGTGTGATAGCCTTCATCATCTAGTTGCCATCTGCTTATCAAGCTCTTCTTGAGCTAAGGTACATACCTCACATTATGCAAAACAAACACGGAGCCATGCTGGAATTCCAATTTCACACTGCCAATACCCACAATTTTACATGCATAGTTATCCCCCAAGTGGACAACACAACGTGCACCACCATTGTAGTTAAAAAACCACTCATGGTGTAGTGTAACATGACAAGACACAGCTGAATCAAGTATCCAAGTGTGCATGTCATCCTCAGAATCTGCAATCAATGCATGTGCACTCAAAGAAAAAGTAAGAAATACAACACCATCACTATCATTCTCATGAGTGACTCCATTTACCTCTTCTATCTTCATCCTACTCTTCTTTGCAGGTTGGTTGTCCTTTTTCTTAGCCTTATTATCTTCAGTGTTTTTGTTTTCGCCTTTCTCTTTCTTGAATTAAAAACAGTCCCGTTTATAGCACCCTTTCTTGCCACAATGATGACACTCCACATTTTTGCCACGAGACTTGCTATGTGCTCTATTTTCAAAACTCCCCTTTTGCTGAAATCTGCCTCTAGTATGCATGCATTAGAAGACTTGTTTGCTGAATTATTTTGTCTATTGAGTTCTTCCATCAGCAAAGAACTCTCCACATCAAAATATAACAGCTGAGCATTTGAGTTACTCAAAGCTGTCCTGAAAGTATCCCAACTTTCAAGTAAAGTGCATAGCAAGAATGTACCTTTGAACTCATCATCAATATGAAAGTCTAAAGCAATCAGCTGTCCAAGAACCATTGGCTCTCATGGGAGCGAGCTAAGGGAGGTGTCAATGTGTGTCATCCAGTGGAGATGGATCCCAAGTGTAGCAACCACCAATCGAAGCAGAGTCTAATGAAGAAAAGTGCTAAAAATATAAAAATGACCTAGCGTAGATGATGGAAACTACTCATCAGCAGCAATGGGAAATTGGGCCACAACTGTGTACACCACATAGCAGCAATCGTTGGGAGCAAGATAGCTAGTGGAAGACGGTTGATGGCTGAAACTTGCAAGATAAGGATGGGCTGAATGGTGGGCAACCAATCTATTTATAGACGTGGAAGGATCCTCCCAAATTGGGGTTTTGCATGAAGGACACAAAAACTCTCTAGAACCACTCCCTAGTTAATGAAACTTTTAGCAATTTGTTGATTTGGGGTTGTTTTAAAGAGCTAATCGATGGGTAATGAATGTTTAGCTCAACACACTTATGATGAAGCCTTGAACACAAGTTTATCTTCAACTATTGACACCTCCACTATAGGTAGTGCCAAGTCCACATTTGTGGACAGCTATATCAAAAGAAAAAGAACGGGGGCTCATGCGGTACTGAAGACGCAGTCAACTCTCTTCAAACCCCCAATTAAGCCAAAAAAGATGCATTACACATTAAATCTTAATAAACTCATTAAAATAGTTCCAAAATGTAAAGATTACCAAAGTTTTTATGCGCCATAACCCAAAATCCTAATTTTGGAAGGATCCACATATATAAATAGGAGGTTGAAACCAGCCTTTCTTCCGTGAATGGGTGATAAATCCCTCATTACAACTTAATTACAGTAGCAAACAATAAATGCAAATCTGAAAATACAAATTTACCTACTGATCTTGGATAATGCACACCCGATTGGCCCCAAAATCGGTGCCGGTTTCAGTATTTCTTTAGCTTTCTTGAAGAAAAAGTTGATTTACAATGGGATTCTCCCAATCCCCTTTGCAATCCAAACTCCCCTTGCTGTCCAAAGTGACCAGCAAGTCTTCAATCTGTGTTGCCCCTCAATTCAAGTACTTAATTGGCCTTCACCCACTTCATGGACGATGGAAATGCCCCAAATTCAATGGCTAGCTAGTTCTCCAACTGAATTTAGCTGAAATTCACCTTCAACCTTGAAAAATCCAAGTCTTGGAGCTTCCAATTTTTGGCACGCTTCTCGATGCTACAGCTAAACCCTAAGTTCTACTATAAATTAGGATTTACATTAAAGAAATTTGAAATTACTCAATCTCCAAGGGTCTTAAATAATGAGATCTTCGGAGTAAGGCTATGAAATGGCTAGGAGATGAGAGAGAAAGCTGTAGAGAGAGAAAATTCAGAGTTTAATCACGAAGAATGATTGAAAATCAATCAAACATAGTTGCTGCCCTACCACAACAACATTAAATGCTGTCCCCTACAGCTGAGACATCCAAATCAGTTGTCATCTTCTACCTAGATGCAATCGCCCACCTTTGGAGGGTCCAAATCTGCAATCACCTCCTCAAAACTCACTCGTGGCTAGCTACAATGGCCGAAAATAGACTGGCCATTGCTACTCACAACTATCCCACCTTTGCTACGGCAAGAATAATCTCATTTTTCCTCTTCTTCAACCTTTTACTAGCCTGTATGGGCAAATTCGCCGAATGGCAGCCTTTCCAAATGTTTTTTTCAACATTATCCATCATTAAATAATCACCTCCTCAAAACTCACTCGTGGCTAGCTGCAATGGTTGAAAATAGACTGGCCATGGCTACTCACAACTATCCCATCTTTGCTACGGCAAGAATGATCTCATTTTTCCTCTTCTTCAGCCTTTTACTAGCCTATATGGGCAAGTTTGCCGAGTGGCAGCCTTTCCAAATGGTTTTTCTAACATTATCCATCATTAAATATTAATTTTCAGTCTTAAATTATTGACAATTAATCTAATAATTATTTCAATGCTCAGAAAAATAATCTAACTGGCCAATAATTAAATTGGCTAGGCATCTTTCACTCCCGAGTCTCTCTGTGCCATCTTTGATCATTAGGTCAGCATTAGGTACCATTAAACGCCACATCTCTATTGTCACCGACTGACACTTATGGCCAAATGAATAACCTAGGCCAACAATTGACACCAGATACCACCAAGTACCTATACAACATAACTTATAGCAACTTTTTCCCTTGATATCCTATGATTTACTTGGGTCCTGGGCTCGTAAATTTACTCTAACCCCAGTTGCACCTCACATGTGCAACATTTACTTAATCATGTGATTAAAATTAATTCACATATTAACTGAGGTTTCAAAACCCATGATAGCCCTCCCCCTTGAAATCCTTGCAATCGTTCTCGATTGCACTGCCAAATGCATCAAAAGTACTACACTGGAATTTCCATAGGGCATCATAGTCAACACAACATTCCACACTGTTGTTCAACCATTCCATATGCCCTACATATGCTAAAAATTACTGGCCAACATAACATAACATAAAACTCACAAAGAATCTTAAAAACATTGCCAGATTATCATGTGACATGTCCATTTCACATGAGCTCAATTCATCTGGCAAAACCAAACCATAGTATAGCAAAAACCAAGAATAAACCATGGCTGAAAAATCAATGGCATCATAAGACATGTTGTTGTTCACAAAACTAGCTAAATACCAATGAATATTAATGATCATAAGCTGAAAACCAACATTCGATAATCAGTCCCTGATGATCATTAACAGATGCTACACCAAGCATAACCAATGTCATACCAAGCATAACTAATTATACACAGAACAAACCGATGCAAATGTACAGTTTCGGAGTTGCATTCAAAACCATACTGATCTGCATACCAAACATAGTGATTAGTACACTGAATAGTGATCTCTTGGCAAACATACTGTTCAGCTACAGTATCCTGAATGTATGCTGAATACTTTCGAGATCCACTACTTCTAGAGCTATCCATTACTAAGGAGCGGAGGTGCTAGCTCCCTCACAAGCATCAAGTAATACTCTGGACCTCTACTCTGCTGAAGCTCATTGAGCCCAAACTAAAGTTGGATGTAACTAGAAAGCATCAAGATAAAGCTGCAACAACTAAGGATAGTCTACCAAGTCATCCTTCTCTATCCATTTGGCATCCATTGGTAAATAATTTTGAAACATCACCAAGTACCTTCTAGAACCCTTACCCTTGATCTTCCTCTCTTTGCGTACTAAAATCTGCTCTGATACCAGTATTTCATCGAGCTCTTCAACCTCCGGCTGAATTTCAGCAAATACATCCTTTGGCACATCTCCATGAAAAGGTCTAAGCAAGCTCACATGAAAGGCATTGTGTATCCGCCAATGTGGAGGCAATTTCAGTCTATAGCATGCATCATTGATCCTCTCCAACACTTGAAATGGCTCATAGTATCTCATAGACAACTTTGGATGCAATCATTGTTTGCCCTTCATCTTTTTTCAGCCATGCCTTTTCAAATCGCAGCAATACATAATCATCCTCTGCAAAGTGCAAAGCACGCCTATGATGATCAACTGCTCTCTTTTGCTTATTCTTAGTGAAAACTAAGTAAGCTGAAAGATGATTTTTCATTACTTTGAAAATAGCACAAGCAGATACAACAAGAACAAATTCCCCTTTCAATTTTACATCCAAAGTATGAACTTTTTCTCTATGGAAGAGGGTCACAATCTTATCATGAATATCAATCATGACATGCACACGATGACACCAAGGCATACCAAGCAAGAGATCACATCCTTCCAATGGAGCAATAAAGAACTCTTCGCTGTCCACATAACTTTGAATGTGCAAACAAAGCTTTCCAATGATAGGAGTAACCAACTCTACATGTCCCTTGCATGCCATACCAATCTCACCCATGGGCCCCATCTCATCCTCTCTGATGCCTAGACGGGCTGCCATATCAAGAGATAAAATTTGACCGTGCCCCTAGATCAAGAAAAATCAATGCATGCTGATCTTTGATTTTGCCCCATGTCCTGCAAAGTCTAGTACTATCTTGATTAGGCTGATCTGTCACTACATCAAGCACTAAACCAGTAGTGGTTTTGCCTTTCTTTCCCTTATTATCATCCTTTTCAGCTTCTTGTTTATTAGGATAGTTGCATGCCATATGCCCTTCGTGTTCACAAATATAGCATTTATTTCAACCATCAGCTCCTTACATCGTGCATCACTTTTCCCACTCTTTCTCTCCGATCTCTTCCTCTTTTCAGCCCTATTTTCAGATCTGCCCTGATTTTCAGCTTTATTTTCAGATTTACCCTTTTTCTCAGCCTTTGCCTCTTTGAAATGTGACTTGGCATCATCATCGTGGAATCCTGCATCCCTTCCATGCAGCAATATGTCGGCTGTAGTAGCAATTTCTATAAGCTCAGACTTGTTGGAAATAGTGGACTTAATGCAAAAATCCCGAATACCCTTTGGCAAACCAAAAATATACTTCTCCACCTGCTCATGGAGGGTGCTAGGCGATAAGAAGTAACTGGCAACAATGCATCCCCAAACTTCTTATTTTACCGATCCAAGTTCTTGCAGTCTTTAGAATTCAACTGATTCCAAGCTGTCATAATGTCTACTTCAAAGGTACTTGTCAACCAATTTGAAGCAAACATTTGCTTGAACTAGACCCAAGTGGTAGGTGACTTCCCTTGAACAATAAGTGTAAACCACCACTACAATGCATTTCCCTTCAAAAATGTGGCTGCCTCGCGTATTGCCTCCAGAGTAGACTGCATCAAACTGCTGAATAAAAAAAAGAGCTTTCAACCGATCTTGTGCACCACTGAAAGGCTCAAACTTCACGCTTTTCGCACCTTCATCATAGTCCTTTGGCGGACCTATGGGAGTCAAGTTATCATAAATGGGTTGCTGCAAAAAGGATGCATTGACTGTATTTGCATTAAAAAACCGGTCATATTTGAAGCGCCTACATGACAAGCACCAAATTCTTGTGCTCCAACAATTCTTAGGGGTGCCGATACATATCCATATGGCCCGCTTTGTGCCCAAGGCATCATGTCTAGCTGCCATATATCGGATTAGGCATTCCACTTGCATTACCCAAATACATTGGGTGTTGCGAGCCATGCATCGGCTGCTGCGTACCATAGGTATTTGTGCCATAAATTCCCGTATGCGGTGCCTATCCAACCATAGCATGAAAAATGGTACCACCACCAAAGTATCCTTGCTGTCCCATGCTTGCATGTGCATAATTGCCTTGCTGAGCATGTTCCCATGGATTGGCACTACCAAGTTGGCCATGCATTTGCACTCACTGCCAAGAAGACTTAGGCATTTCCTTCAATTCTTGTGGCTATCCCGAAGCTATAGAAGGTGTCTTCTTCTCTTTGCCTTTGTTGTCTTTCTTTGGGGCATTCAAGAATCGAGTAAACTGGGAATCCTTTGCCAATTCAACAAAAAATATTTGTTGTTGTATGCATTCGATCCTTGAAGCTATCATCAGATTCTTCCGCCCTTGCTAGTCATCAGTCTCTTTATGCATTGAAGTGCCAACATTTGGGTCATTTCCCACATTTTCAGCATGCTGTCCATGCTGAGAACCATGCCCAACATCAATCATTGCATTTTCCCCTTCACCACGTGATTGACCAAGGAGTAATGCATCTTGTATCACCCTGTGTAGACATGCTTGCTGTAATTCACTGCTGAGACAATTTTAGCAATAATGCAATAGTTCCAAGTTGCAATCAAGTACCACAGGCCCACCAATTCAAAGGATTTGATAGTATCACGTCAATGGAACCGTGAAACCAGCCTTCCTTCCATGGATAGGTGGTAAATCCCTGATTACAACTTAATTACAGCAACAAACAATTAATGCAAATTTGAAAATACAAATTTACCTAACTACTGATCTTGGACAATGCACGCCCGATTTTGTTGGTCAGATGGTAGAGCAAGGGTTGTAGGCGTGATTTAATGCAAAAGTTTTTTTTGTGGAAGACTTTAATGATGAGTGCAAGTTGATTGTAAAAGGAAGTAGAGTTGATCGCATGTTCACTTTAGATACTGGAATTCCTACTATGAATGCTACTATGTATACTAAAGGCAAATGAATGGTTGTAGACATTGAAATATAACATAAACATATTGGACATGCAAAGGTGCAAAGACTACAATTAATGCAATCCAAAGGGTTAGTTACAAGGTTGTTTACTTTTAGAGTTGTAGAATTTCATAAAGTGTATGAAGCATGTCAGTTTAGTAAGCAAATAAGATAACCTTTTTCACATGATAGAGATGTGAGTAGGTATATATATTTGATGTTGTGTCTACAAATGTTTGAGGATCTATACAAAACATATCTCTTGATGGCAATAGATATTTTGTCAGGTCTATTGATGATTATTGAAAAAAGTTGTGGGTGTATTTCATAAAGGAAAAGAGTGATGTGTTTGAGCACTTCAAAACTTTCAATGCTGCTGTTGAAACAAAAATAGACTTGAAAGTTAAGTGTTTGAGATCAGATGGGGGAGGAGAGTGTAAAGAAAATACAATCCTTCGCTTTCATTTTCTCCTGCCTTTTTGTTGTTTGGATGTTTCATTTTCTATGTTTCAGCTTATAGTTATATCTATTTTTGTCTCACAATCTGATTTGGCCCTATATAAATGTTAATACATCCCCCCCAACAAAAAAAATAAAATTTGTTAAGTTAAAGAATAATCCGATATACAAGAGGCCTTCTAGCTAATATGCAAAGCCATATGCACAATTAAGAACCAAAAAAGGCGACATGCTACTAGCAGAAAAATGGAACTGGCTCTAAGAGTTTCCTACACCATCATGCACAAATAATGATTCAAGTCATGTGAATAACCTCTAACCATGTGAGAGCCATATCAGAGATGACAAGCCCCCCGATATTATAGAAATCACTTGCCACAGTAATAACCTCTAATGCAACCAATATGACCATGAAATCCCCAGGCTGAGTCAAAGATAAACGCATCTCTAGTACACCAAATGTGCCAAAGCCCATTCCTATACTAAAAATAGACAAATGAGAATGTTATGGCAGCAATATATCAGTTTGAGGCAATCTTCCCAAGACCCATGCTTGATTAGTAGTTCTTTCAAATTTGTAACATCTCTAAAGTCCAAACCTTGGAAATTAGATCCCGTATCTTACTAGCAACCAAACAACAAACAAAAAGATGAGATGTAGTCTCCACACATATAATGAAGAAGCCTCAATGAGCACTAGCTATCTTGTATCACCACACCATGCCACTAGTAGGGAGGCCTTCAATTCTCTCTCATACAAACCTATGCATGCATACATATGCATAGATATTCATATATATACCTGTATACATGCATCCTACATGCATATGTACATGTAGCTACACATAATACGAACATATACATAGATACATGCATGCATACATACCCAAGGACGTACACACACACAAGTACACATATATAGACACAAACATACATAAGTGCATAACTGTATGCATGCATACACACATGATGCATGAATGCATGTGCAGATACTCCTCAACATTAACCACATACTTCAACATTACATCATGCAGCTGACATAAGCAAGCAAAAAAGCAATTTGCAAATGGCAAAACTAATAAGGAAAGTTAATTAGCCTATGGCCAGAACTTGACTAAGTGTTTTGATCAAAGTTAATCAGCCTATGGCCAGAATTTGACTAAGTGTTTTGATCAAAGTTAATCAGCCTATGGCCAGAATTTGACTAAGTGTTTTGATCAGAAAAACGCACCTCAGCAATCACATTTGACATGCCAATGACCAGCACATGAACTTTGCTCAATCTACACAATGAAAAATACAGCGCTTAGGAAATTGTTGCGACATGCTGCATTCAATTTTTTTTAACAGAACAATATAGTCTACAGACAATTACTTTAAAGGAGCAGACATTTGAAACGTCAATAACTGCAGCCAATCAGGTAAAATAAGCAAGAAATTCTATGATTGGACGACTCCACCTCCTCAACACAAGTTAGGAAAATGCTCAGAGGACACCAACACAGAAACGACCGTCGTCAAACTTCATGAATAGCAGAACTATATAAGATGCACATGGAAATGAACTGAGCTGTAAGATCCAAATACTACAGGTCCTGGCAGAACTGCTCTATCCAATGCTTGGTTGACCTGCTGCTCTGCTGCCCTGTCCAAGGGCAGCAACCAATACTAACTTGTCCTCCATGCCGATGTCACACACATCAAATTAACTTTAAACCCTGAGGTGGAATCTGAGGAAATCTGGATGCAACTCTGGAGTCTGCATTGCTTGTATATCTGCCTTGAACAGGTAAAGAACCCTTAAAAAGGTGGGACTACCCTACAGGGTGGTATTGAGATTGTATCATGTATGTCCAGCTCCAAATCTGGGCACTAGGTAAGTCTCATTTGCTCTTGTCCAAGGCCCATTTTTCAGTCACTGCCACTTTATGCCACGTGGCACACACATTAAGGTCAGTCAAATTAGGCCCACTCAGAGCAATCAGTTTCTCATCCATCACCTAGTTGTAAGCTCACAACTTGTACATGTAACATACTTAAGTTTTCAACCCAAAATGCTGTCAAAAGTGGATGCAGCAATGGAAGCATAGAAAACTGATGTAATAGATGGCATAACACAAGAGAAAAGACAGACACTGCAAAGGAAAGAAGAACATTGCACAAGAACTCAGAAAGAAAGACATGCTCGGGAAATGGAATCCATATACCAAGACATGAAACAATACAAAAACAACGCAAGTCACTGGCTGTTTGGGCATTGTCATTGGCTCCCTCTCTCTAATGGTACTTGCTATGAAATAACGATGATGACTGAGGAGGAGAAGGAGACCCACAATAAGTAGGCCAAACACAGCAGCAGGTCAGCCAGCATTAAATGCTGGTCAATTGGCATAAAATGTCTAAAATGCCATAAATAAATCACTACAATGATGCCTAAAATAATGATGATGTGCCCAACCTTGACATGCATGCACAAACTCACACATGAGTTGACAATCCCACTAACACCCTCTCTCAAATTATCCATGATCTAATACAATACAATGATACAATGATAATGACTCATCATAGTCCATACAACATAGAACCACCATAATAGAACCATGGATACCCAAGCAGTGGGTGATCAAGACACCACCAAGGTGACTCAGAGAGAACCTAATACGAATGTCAATTGTGCCAACTCCTAAAAATAGAAAAGAACCATAGCATGTCTCTGCGTTCATCATCAATGTCATGAGGATGTGAAATTTTGAGATGCTTTAATCTTGCTCATAACATTTGATTAAGTTGCAAATCAAATGTGCAAGGTTGTTTAGCACGTGTTGTACATGGTAGTTATTTCACGGGTACAAGCCAAGGACCTCGAGGATGCAGTGGGTGTCAAAGGCAAAAGTTGTGATAAGTTATGCCGACTGGGTTTTGGTGGTCAGTTGGTATCAAATGTGACCCTAGGATAGTGGTTTGACCAATAAGTGTCAATTATGACACTAGGGACTAGCATTAATTAATGCTAGTCTAAGGGTCAGCAGAGGTTGGGCACTACTTCAGGTTGCAAATGGCCTAGCCAATTAAATTATGGATGGGCACATTTAATTTTGGGCAGGGTTAGAAGGGCTGAATTTAATTTTCAAAATTATTTAATTCTGAAAATTAACTAAATGGTTGGATAATGCTGGAAAATGGGTTTAGAAGACTGCCACTTCGCAAAAGTGCCCATGAAAGACTAAAAAACGTCTTTGGAGGTTGAAGAGAGACATTCAATGCATTCAGCCTACAAGAGTGAGGGAGGAGATATTGTTGGTCTGATCTAGAGCCCTTGGAGGACCTTCTGAGGTAGCTAAGGGAAGCAAAAGACAAATCAACAGCAGGTGACAGCAATTTTGCGGCTTGTTGGAGCTGGCGACAACAGCTAATGGCTGGTGACAGCAAATTCTGGCATCCGTGCCCAGTAGGCAACACCTCCTGGGCAGTATTTGATAGGCTGCAGCCAATCGAAAGACCTTTCTCGCGAAGAATTCCTGAATTTCTTTCTTTTGGCATTCTCTCTCCTTCTCCAGCTTGTGCTTAGTCGATCTCAACATTTCTCAATCTTTTGGATCAGATTTCAGTTAAATTTGGTTGACAGCAGAGGAATCTCTGCTGCAAACCCTAAATGTATGCAGAAATTAGGGTTTGACTACCACCTCGGGACCCGGGCCAATTGGTAGAGGCATTGTACACTGACTTCGATACCTGAAATTTGTGCAAATTCAAGGAATTCAAATGCCAACCTATCTATTGTAATTTGGGGCAGCATTTGGCGAGATCAAGGTTCCATTTGTGCAAGTCCTGGGTGAAAAATCAAGGGGCAATTGGCCTAAATTAATTGCTGATTGTTGCTATAGAAAAAGGGGCTTTTGGAACAAGAAGGGAGATTGTGAATCTCAACTTGTACTTGTTCCATTAGCAATCAAGTTAAAGAAATACCGAAAGGGGCGCCAATTTTGGGGCCAACAAGGTGTCCAATGTCCGAGATTATTAAGGTAAATTGCGCATTTCAATTTATGCTTATTTACTGATTGCTATAATTAAGTGCTTAATCAAGGAATTACCACTTTTTCCAAAAAGGAAGGTTGGTTTCAATCAATGTCTCGTAGTAGTATACAAGACCATCCTGTCAAAAATGCCTCTGAACATATGTAACCATGGATTCCCTCCCTTTGGCCAAACCACAATGTCCCCTCATGTGAGCTCAAGACTAGGAGCCAAGCCTGCTCTCTGTCAAATAACTAGATCATCATGAACCTGGATGTCAATCTGAGTTCCACGATTTGAACCTATCAGACTTCAATGCATCAAGGATGTCCCTCTTTCGACCCTATGCACCTGTATACCTGTATACATAAGGCTTAACTACCCCATCTCTCCACCCTCTCACACTCCTATTAAGAAACCACTTCTTCAGTTTCCACACTTCCATTAGGGTTTCACATTGACAACCCCAAAAAGAGCCGGTGTCCTCATTTTGGTCATTTCATCAATGGGTGTCCACACAGTTGTGCATCACCCTAGACAGCTAAGGCCTATAAATAGGCCACCACTTCAGTCATTCTTCACCCTCTTCTTCCATCACTCTGACATTCTTCCCTTCTCTCTCCTACCTCTCCACTACCCTCATACCCTTTCAAGCAAATATTGTGGTTCGTGGTGGGTATCCATCCCTCTCTCCTCACTCTAGTGTCATCTTCCCACACCAAACGGCACATATACAGCTTCTGTTTGTTGATCACGCGCATTGGCGTCAACTTTCCTCCCTCTAGCGTCATCTTCCCATACTTGGTGGCACATCTATTGGTTGCGTTTGCTGAGCAGGGGCATTGACATCAGCCTTCCTCACTCATGCTTCAATCTCCACCACTTGGCATCATCATACACCATTGCGTTTGACAATTATGAGGCACCTACATCTTGCATTTGTCATTATCTGGCATCCCCTCCACATCTGGCGACCTTCCACATAGGCATGATCATCCAAGTTCCTACAGTTTGAGTTTTTAGCACTCTAGCTTCTAGAATTTATGTTTGCTGTCCAAGCCATCAACCTGGCATCCGAGAACTATGTTTCACTCCCTCAACAATTGTTGGTCGCCTTCCTCATCTCCGACAACATCCAAGGACTGTGATTCGCTCCCTCAACAACTATCCTTCATCTTTTAGTGATTACTTCAATAGCCAACACAAGACAAAAGAGAAAGAAAACAAAAGAACGCCGCAAAGAAAGAGAACTCACAAATGTGCTTGGGAAATGGAATCCATATACCAAACACAAGACACTCGTGTACAACAATGAGTCATTGGCTGCATGGGCACTAGCATCGGCTCTCTTTTCTCATTCTTTTTGAATCGTATACTCTACACCCTTCTCTCTCTTAAACCCCCGTGGTTAAGGCCTTCGACTGATTACCCCCGACATTTGGTGAACCCAATGTGAAGGCCGTCGTAAGGGTGCAAGATAGATGATGCCTCAAGTTCACGTTCTTCTGCAAGAGCAAGTAATGAGATGAAACAATCGATTCAAACTTTCAATATGTATTTGCACTCTCAACAACATCTGCTGCAACAACAGCAACCGATGCAAGCTTCTTAAAAATTGCAAACTACAATAGTTAAGGCTTCGCAAGCTATGGAAAATGAATTAAAATTATTTAACAGCCATAATGTTTCAGCTTACTTGCTTATATATGCAGTGAAAATGGTACCGTGATGCATTAGAGAGGGACTTAATCTTCTGGAAGGATGGCAAAATTCATACGAAAGAAAGAAGTCTTCCTCTTGCTTTGAACTTTGGGAAAGGAGGGATGCAAAAATTATTGGATGGTATGACTACCAAAAATGCATATGCTATAGCCCATCTCATGGGCTACGCGTTGATGCCCTTTCATCCATGATCTGGGCACCCTAGGCATTTAAACTATCATTGAATGCAATTGTTGCCCCTAATGGGCAACGTTAGGGTTTATTTTAGGGTTTCCTATAACGTTAAGCCATTAGGTTTTTTTATTTTATTATTTGAAGACACTTTGTGCCTCATTTTGCACAATTGTGGCATTATTCAGTGTGATCACCTAGAGTGTTGTGCTCTCTCTCTCTCTCATTAATTCATTACTTCTCATTCATGATCGAGTATTGTTATGCATCAATTAATTATTTCATTCTCATTCATTTCCCATTAAATTAATCGCACAATTACTCCACGCCTAGGCCACGGTAACCGCTTGAAGCCATTGCCATCCCGCGGCTTCAATAAAACCTGACGAGTGGGGATTGACACTCACACGTCACCACCATTCAGTCTCTTCTTTCTTCGTCAAGAAATTCTGCCATCTGCAGTGCCTTGCTCTACCACACTCTCGTATGCTAATACCCCATGCCTGGAATTGTCGTTTACCGTTGCCGCAGCTCCCCAACAATGTTGCTCGAGCCAACAACTATAACGCTAATCTGGTCGCTTCAAAGTCCTATCCATTGCAATCACTCTATAGATGTGTCTACCGCCTTCACCCACTTGATCTACTAGTCATTGCCTATCAACACATGCCAACATGGCGCCTAGAGTGTTGGTTGCACCAACTGTCCATCTCGCCTCTAGCCGACTGTCATTGCCTGCCCCTTCTACCGACACGGTCATGCCACCACATCACCGACATTTCAACCGCCTATCTGTTGTTGACCGACAAGTTTTTTTAACGAAGGTATCCTGCTCCCCGACACCCTCAACATTTCAAAAAACATTTTGAATAAAACAATCATCTATTTCCTTCATTTTTCAACCAACATGCCATAGTTCACACCAGCTATCCCTCTCAAGCACAAATCGGGCAGAATTTGCAGGGTTTTTACCAAACTCGTCCGATTTGGTCTAAATTCCATCAAAATTCAAGGATTCTCCACCAAATTTACCAAAATTCAACACTGAATTGAGAAATTTGAGGCTGTGTCATCAACAAATTTTGGGCTTTTCAACAAATTGACC
>NW_028229563.1:0-40806 GCF_053477565.2 Lygodium microphyllum | reverse complement strand
ATATGGACATAAGTATTGTGCTTTTAAACAAGCAAAGTTGACTAACTATTGGTCATTATTCTAGATTTGCATTTTTGTTACTCTTGAATCATCCTTGACATTATATTTTGGCATCATGTACCATTTTTTTGCTATTGCATCATTGACATTAGATTTTGGCATCCTACACCATCAACTAGCCCTTGGCTCTTACATTTGTTACTTTCAACTCCCATCTACATCATTCTTTGTGGTATAGCTGCACTAAGAATCTGCATATACTAAGGACAACACTCACCCACCTCAACCCTTTTCCACAAGATGTTGAGATTTGTGCAATCACATCGATGTACACCTCTTTTTATGGAATAGCTAAGAAAGCAACATGCAGGTGAATCTAGGAAGAGATATTCAATAACATAGGCGCATTGGAGAAAAGTGGTAACATCCTGCTCTATAAATGAATATACTTGACATCACTTTCAATGAATGAATGCTATTGTACTTTTGCCTTCCAATCATTGTCATGCCCTAATCAAGATTGTGTTTTATGAGTCCAAGAACTTAATCTTGGAGCCTCATTCACTTGAGTAAGAGTCATTGTCTCTTGTCTATGTCATCATATTTCTAGTCCATGCTTTTTAACCTCCATAGCCAACCATGCTCAAGATCCATGTTTCTCAACATGGTATCAAAGCCATGGTGAGCATGGCTGAGCTTTGAAAATCATTCCTTTAGCTTTCTATAACCTCGGTCTAAGTAGTTGACTTCACCTCTTCACTCCATGTAGATGCATGTGATATGTCCCATGCCACTTGGGAAAGATTGGACACATTGTTTGGTGCCCAGTCCAAGTCTTCTAAATATGGATTATTAATTAATTTTTTTGGATTGGACATGAAGGCTAACATATCCCTTGCAACCCACCTCAACTTTATGGAAAGTCTTTTAACTCAGCTTGCAGAGATTAACATAAAAATGGATGAAGATGTATGCATTTGTGTTTTGTTAAAAATTCATCCTCTTGGATTTGGTAATCTCTCCACAACACTAATTAATATGCCAAATCCTAAGATGGTCAACATTAAGGCCTCCTTGTTGGAAGAAGAAAAGAATATCAAAAGAAAAGAAGAACCAAGTACTTCAAAGGAAGAACAAGTGATGTATGTCAACAACAAGTACAAAGGAAAGAAAGACCACTTGATTTGTGACTTCTGCAAAATAATTGGATGCATTGAAAAGCTCTATCATGTGAGGAAGAGATCATAGAAGGCCTACCTTGTAGCTGTCAAAGAAGGAGAAGACTAAGAGGAAGAAGAAGAAGAAGAAGAAGAAGAAGAAGAAGAAGAAGAAGAAGTTCATGAGTAGAAGGACAAGCCTCACTAGTACTTCTATTCCCACTATTGTGATCGACTCTTTTATGCCTTGTACGTACCTTTTTGCACTACAGCCTCTATATGCTTAGTGAGGCCTTGCAACAACCCCTGGGATGTATTAGCCATGTTTTGTGCTATGCCCACACTTAGCAAGATTCCACTCATGATAACCTCTATATACGCAATGCTTTTCATGGTTGTGATTGAGGGGGGGGGGTTGAGATTTACACAATCACATCCATGTATACCTCTTTGTATGGAATAGCTAGTCAAGCAACATGTAGGTGAATCTAGGAAGAGATACTCAATCCCATAGGCACAATAGTGGAGAAAAGTGGTACCATCGTGCTCTATAAAAGAATGTACTTGACATCACTTTCAATGAATGAATGCTATTGTAGTTTGTCCTTTTAGTCATTGTCATGTCCTACCAAGATTGTGTTTATCAGTCCAAGCACTTGATCTTGGAACCTAATTCACTTGAGTAATAGTTGTTTTCTCTTGTCTATGTCATCGTGTTTGTAGTCCATGCTTTTCGACCTCCATAGCCAACCATTCTCGGGATCTGTGTTTCTCAACACAAGACTCAATGGTCATTGGAGATCTGCACTCCTTGATCATCCACATTTATATCTTCTTCCACTCATCCATTCATTCATTAAATACTTATCTCTCCCTTTTCAAGATTTGGGTTCCTATTTGAGTTCATTGTATTAGACATGTTCATCCACACTATTTCTTTGTGCAAACCCTACCATATCTTCAAAAAACTTGAACTTCCACCCAATCAACCATACACAATGTGGTTCATGTAAAATGATTGAAGCCTTTTATTTGACCACCACTTTGAGGAGGTATAAGATGTGACCAAACCAAAGAGTTTTCATGAGGCAAAAGTAGTCACTCCAAACAAGATCCTTCTCAATATTAGAAGCATGTATAGGCAAGAAGCAAATAGAAGTTCTCACCAAGGTTTGAGATAGGGGCACACATGAAGTAGTTAAGTTAGATGAGGATTTCCTAGAGTGCCCACACTACTGACAAACTATATGCATATCACGCAACTACCTTTTGCAAGCTAATTGGACCTAGATGTTACTTGTGCATATTGGCTCTTGGTCACATGCACATGTCTAGATAGATAGAATTGCCAAAGGTCTAGCATGTCTTGGTAGACTAGCCACCGTTAAAGACAACTATGTTTATGTTTCTTTAACTTTGAGCCACAAAGCACTTCTATCAATTCCTTGTATCCACTTGGGATTTTGGGAAAACTTGGAAGTTCAAACTTTATGAGACTCTTAGCCTGAGTGTGAACCTAAAGTCCTATAAATTTACAATCATTTAGAGCTTTACTAAGCTGTAAAACTTTATAGATAGCTGTAAAACTTTATAGATACGTGTTCAAAAGTTGGACAATTGAGTCAATGAAAAGATAATTCCTTGCCTAGTTGGATAGGATACAAGTTGATTTGTGCGATTTTGATTGCATGTACATGTGTCAACCTCAGTTATGCACTCAACTATGCAATTGTGTGGCTACCATCACCATAATATCTATCCCATTCATGGCTAATGATCATTGTAGTTCCAAACCTAGCTCTAGGACTAAAATTGCTGCATTTTGCATCACAATGGTCTTGCCCTATTTGTAGATCAGCGTGAAGCAAGTACACTTTTCCAGGATGCTAATTTGGATATGTTTTTATCATCATTCAGTGGTCCCCTATTTTGCCAAACATTTCAATGTGGTCTACTACCCAATACGTTCAGTGTGGTTTACTACCCAATGGGTCTCTTTATTGCTTTATTTTGGATACTAAAGGTCCTGACTGGGTTGTTGTCTATCGTCTACATGCAATGTGGCCTATCTTAGTCCAAGTGTGCTATCCGAGGTGTCTCTCTTCATGCACTTAGTCTCCCAATAAGCTCTCCAATCTCCTATGGAGGGTGTGAACAATCCCTATTCAAACACTAGAGAGAGTCTCTATGTCTATCTGGTAGGTGAATGGCATAACCCTATCTTGCTACCAAAATGAACTAGGAAATAATGCTAGCAAGACTCCCATTTGTAACAATGTTCATAGGTCCACTCTATTTGTGAGAAGTCTCGAGTGGGAATCAAGGTCTTACCAAATAAAAGAAAGGAATGAATCCATTGACTTGTATCCACAAGTTAGATCATCCTATGTGCTACAAAAATGAAGAATGAAATCTTCCTAGATCTAAAGCTCTCTTACAACCTCCTCCAAAGGTCAGCCAAAAAAGGAGAAATGCCTTTATACCAATGCTTGTTGGAAATTGAAAGGAAATGCAACAATCAAATGCAAGGAAGTGGGCATGGAGGGATCCTTTCTTGTATAGACCTTTCAAGCTTTGAAAGGTTTATATAGTTTTCCTCCACTCAAGGGCACACCCTCCATCATCTTCTCTATAATGGTCTTGATCCCTAAGACCCTAAAGCTTCTCTTTAAGTGTGGTCTCATAAGTCCAATATCAAAGCAAACCACTCTTCCAATGTAGAAGCCACTCATGACAAGAACCTCTCCCAAGATAGGTAAGTTCTTTGTCCCAAGTTACATCCTATCTTTGACATTAAGTGATGATTGAAGAAAAGAGGATGCCTCACCTTCTCTTCAATCGTGTTGGCTGAGGCTAACTAGTGAAGGCCAAATTATAAAAATCTCCTGGCTCATATAATGGCAACTACAAATCTGACCTCAAAACCCCCTCTCTAACATTGATCTTCAAGAAGATCCAATATATGCTAGGCTATCATGATCCTCCAAGAGTAGGTGTAATGGTATCTACTCTCCATGGCAATAACTTCTTCCATGTCTTCTCACTTGGAAGAAGACCCCTAGAAATGAGAATACTCCCATATGGAAATTTAGGCCTGTATTCTCCAAAGTGAACTTCTATAAAGTGTTAACTCTTACTAGGATAACAATGCTACCATTCACACAACATCTCACTATGATTGGTTTTTGGACTTGAATGACTACAGGAATCCATGACAATTGGAGACAAGTCTAGAATGTTAATGTCATGGTGTAGCTTCCATGCCTCTCCTACCAAACTAATAATGACACAAACTAGTTTTCAAGATTCTCTATATCGGGATTTGGGTTTAAAGTTTTGTTCTTTCTATGATGGCACTCCTCACATAGGCACAAAGGTGATCTCTAGTTTGAGGGTGAGGACACTAGAGAATACCTTTGGAATTGGTGTACAAAATACAAGAGGATGAGGTTATACAAGAACTAGTAAAGCTTAAAATCACTCATGTAAATACATTCTCACTATTTTTTCCAAGATGTGCCACAAGATTTCTTAATTAGTTTTCTTTGTCCACTTAACTTACATCACACCAAGTTGTACTAGAACTTGGTGGCTTAAAGTAATCCCTTAGCCACAAAACCATAGTATCATTTTCATTTGTATATAATAAAGTGCTATATAACATTTTGAGCTACTGATAACTCTACCTCCAAGTCACACTAGGATCTATACCCTACCTCTTTAAATTTCCTACTAAGTCTCTCTAGCTTCACATAGACATTAGTGCATTGCATGTGGCCATTGTCTCTCACAACAAAGCCATGCACCTCACCATCAATCTCAATGAAGGCATGTCTTGGATTCCTCTAGGTTTGTTTTGGTTATGAAGCTATTTTAATTGGTCCACGTCTTTCCACATGCTAGCATCACCATCAATTTTTGGCATTAGAACTATAGCAGAAGCATTTCCTGCATCTCATTAGCTAATAGCATCAAAGTTGTGTCTTCCCACTTCTACATCACCATATGTTCTATAGCTACCTAGCAAAGATCTCTAACCTACTATATTCATCCAAAATCTCATGCTTTGAAGTAGTTCTCTTAGCATTGTGCAAGTGACTTACATGACTAAGAAGATCAATCATACAATTATAATGCTCAAGGTTTGGCTTGAGCCCAAACTCATTTTCCATTTAGCAAAAATACTAATAAGATTCCTCAATAAAACCTAAATGGCTACACACAAAAAGTAGAGCGACAAGGACAATAAAACACATAGAAAGTAGAGAGACAAGGAAAATACTATCTAGGTTCAAGCCTTCTTGTCTCATCTACTTAGAATACCGTAGTGCTAAAATGTAATTCTCATGAAAGTAATATCCTAAAATCTTTGCACTCCATGTGACAAAATCATGTTTGGACAATGTTTCAAACACTCCACAAGAATCCTCTAAGCTTCCACGTTCAACATAAAGACTAATAAGGGCACTTCCAATCACTTGGTCAGTATGCAAGTGACTCTCAACAACATGTGTAAATAATATTCCCTTGATGCAAAGTACTTGAGAGACAACAAGCTTTCAGGATGCTAGCACATGTAACAACATTAGGTGTCACTCTAGACTAGTGCGTCTGCTCAAAAAGTGTCAAAGCCTCCTAGCTATCAAGTCCATATTACACACATCCTGATATTGTGGTGTTCTATGCAACCACATTTGTGTGTGCAATTGATCAAATGATCTTCTTGCTTCAATGAGACTATCATACTTGGCATACATGTCAATAAGGGCGTTAGAAAATATCAAAACCATAGTGCCTGCAAAGGATGCTAACATGCATCATCCTACCCTGATATATACAATATCCTTTGAGTACACCAACAACTGTACATTGCCAATAGTTTCATGTCTTGGAAAAGCTGAAGAGCCTCTTGACGAAACCCATGTTAAGCATGTCTAGAGATCATTAGAGTCCATGTCACTGCATCCTGCCTCAGCAACTAGCCAAATAAATTACATGCATCTATGAGAAACTTAGACTTTATGTACATGTCTAATAGTAAATTTGCAACAACAACATCAAACTTGAGAATAGTTTCAATAGTGTGAAGGTTACCACTTGCAACCACACATTGTAAGAAATAGAGGAAGGTTACAGAAATTTTGGGCGTGTCAAGAAAGGCTACAAGAAGAGAACTACATTAAATGCAAGAGAAGGAAGAAGAAGGAAGGGGATGCTATTTGATGTGATTCGATTGCACAAGCACTACTTTGTTGATATCAAGTGCTAGCTCAAGCAAGCCTCTCTAGAGGAGCAAAGCTTAGCATGGATTACATGATTCTTCAAGGCCCATTTTCTTGTGCTTCTAGAATTTCAATATGCTAACCTCTCTTTACAAAATTAGGTGGTTTTTTTTTTCTTTAGGTGACTTTTAGAAATCGATTTATAGCAAAACCAACACGATCATGCACCTATGCCAACATGATATGCTTTCTAACATTGTTGGTCCCATGCCAGTGAAAGAGATGCACAATATGTCATGTGCATAGCCTTTGCCCCTATAGGATAAGATACTTAACTTATTAAGGAAAACATTTTGAAATGATGATGGCAAGATAGATCATTTGGTGTATCTATGGCTATTGCAAGTTTTTCCTCTCATTCTCTCAAAACAAGTATCACTTGAGTTATGCATCGTCCTCTCTCCATCATGGCAACAAAGCTAACTTGGCACACATATGGTGAGCACCTTTGTGTCCTTTAAAACAATCAAGCATGAGAAGCCAAGGTAAACAAGGATTATAGCAAAGCTATGATTTCTTATGATACTCAAGCAAGTTGAGAGGGAGGGATGCTCACAATATTTACATGTGCAACTTATAAATTCTCTTGTTTTTCTAGGTACGAGAAAAAAAAGAAATGCTTTTTGGATTCCAAATTCATCTACCACCACACCCAAGGTGGCAATTGACTGGTACAAGAAGAGAAGGGCACAAAATATAAGCCTCGCAACCTTCAATTAAAGAAGGAGATGCTACCACCATGCCCAAGGTGAAGGAGAAGAGATTGCATATGAAGAAGGATAGCTATTGTGGTTGATGGTTACAAGAAGATGAAGAAATGTACACACATAAATATAAAAAGGAATCTATAAGGAGAAAGAAGGTCAACTGTAGCAATCAATGATAGTGATGATGACTAACAAGCTAGTTTAACATTATTTGTGCAAAAAAAAAACAACAAGAGTACAAATTCCAATTGTCCTGTCACAATCTCCTAAGGTTAACTATCTTGAATCAAAGTTATAAACAAATTTCAATCTTGTTAGCAAGGCACATCAAGGTTGCGTAAAAGTGGCTTGCTATAGTAGCACTTTGGAGAACCTTTTGCAAGCAAAGTTCTACATGTCAACATTGCTGTGGAACATGACAATATTATGAAAAAGCTATTAGTGAAAAGAGTAGATGAACAAAACATTGCATAAGTCTAACATGTTCTACTTTGTCACTTGTTCATGCATTACAATGCAATAAAATAATGTACTGTGAGGAAGTGCACTATCCCCATTGATTATGAAATCTTGGAGAGCTCTTTTGCCTACTCCCCACCATGCTATGCAACTATGCACGTAGCATTCTTTATTATAATAATATTTTCCAATCATTATACTCTTCAACATTTAACTTCGATGTATTTTCGGCCATGCAAGATGTTTGCAGGAGGTCATGATGTTGATGCCATTATAGAAGCACTTTTGTAATTGATCATCACACAAATTCTTGAGAAGAGGTAAGATTGTATTTCATGTTTCTTCTAATCCAAAAGACATAACGAGTTGTTAATTTAAAAACAAGTGGGTGATACTTGCTTGATAAAGATAAAGGTCATAATAGTAAGTTTTTATAATCTTTCTTCTAATCCCAAAGAATATAATGAGTAATAATATGTAGACAAAAAACACAACATACTAGTTGATGTTTAATTTTCACTACCCATAGTTAATACAATGTTTTTATCATAATTGACACTTAATTTTTACTATCAATACTTAATTGAGATAAAAGATATAATAGTTATTTTTTATCATATTTCTTCTAATTGCAAATAACATAATGAGTAATCATTTACATTAATATGTAGACCAAATGCATAACATAGGAGTCTATGTTTATTTTTCATTATCAATACTTCATCTATAGTAAGATTATCCATGAGGTTTTGACCCTCCTCAAGAGTCTCAAGATGAAAGAACATGTATTCAAGGATAGTTGGACAATGTTGCAAAAAGCCTTGGTCTAGATGTCTATTGTGGACTTAGGGTAGTTGCTAGATAATGTTTTTGGAAGTATACTTCTTTTTGGATACCCCAACATCATCTATTAGGATGCAAACATAAATATTCACAATATCAATATCAATATTTTATATTCACATTAAAAACACTTAAACTAAAGTTGATTTGTATTTTCAATTGGTAAATTTGTCTTTCTCATCTTTCTTTTATCATTCTTATATATGTATACTATCTTAAAATTGATGAAACTCTCTCATGTGCTTTCATTTATGACAACACATAGAAAATCTTTAGTTATATATATATATGCATGTTTCACTCTCCATCATATCTGTCCATTGAAGATGCTCTATAGTAAATCTCTAATCTTTCTTTTATCTTTCTTATATCTATCTTCAAAATCTTGTTCGTTAATTGATCTACTGTCAGCTCTTTTATGGGAACTATTTTCTCTTTATTTTAATTAGTTCCACCCCTCTTGGGATTGGGCTCTAATGCTTGAGTTCCACCTCTTCCTAACACCATTGAGAAAGCTTTCTCTATGGTTTTTTAAGGCAATATAGCTGTAGACTCATGACACACGAATGGTGAAGGGGTATGATGGATGCATGCATCATGCGGGTGATATAGGGGCTATTTTTTTAAATAGATGGAGTATTTCATTTTCTTTTCAATATATGCTTAAAAATATCAATTTCTACCTCCACCCTATCAAGGCCCCAAAAGGTCACCTCTGTTGAGATTCAAGCTCATGTACCTTTGGTTTGGTTTGATTATCTTAGTTTAATAAGGTTTGGGTCACACTAACTCAACCATCGTTACACCTAGGTCACTTTACGTTTGTATGTTTAGTTGTATATGTTGGGACCTAAAATGGGCCCACCAACATTGGCTTTAAGCACTAGCTAGACCTCTCTACACTCAAAGAACACACCCCCTTGGTCTCGTGACCAAGAGCGTATAAGGGACACACAGCCCTAATCTCTATCATACATTGTGTTTGTTTTGAATTGTACTCCATCAATTAAGGCTTCCCCACACTGCTAAGAGTGAGTCCCTACACATATTCAATGTCAAACACCTTGTAAGCACAAACTGAAGGAGGCACCCCGATGCCAGGAGGCATATTCCACGGTGGATTTCGTGAGGTTTTGTGGTGGATTCTGTAAAATTTTATTACCGGGGCTCATACACAAGGTGGATTCTTTGTGCCAAAAGTCGATGGGGATGCCTATCCTTTTCGGGTGTCTTGTTAATTTAATGTGTAAGTGGGTGATTCCATAGCAGGTGATTCCACAAAATACATATTTAAATTAATAAACGCTTATGAGTTTAGAGTGCGCACTCATAATAAATTAAGGTTAGGATTGAGTTTTAACCAATTTATTTATTTTGTAGCTGAAGACTGCTAGGTATTCACTTTTGTCAGTTTAATTGTATTATTTTTCTAACAATTGTGAATGCTTCAGTTGATGTGTAGAGTAAGCAGCGGTGGCATTGGGAAGCATTGAAGGATAGCGTGTATCCAAATTATCATCAATTTTTTATGGGCGCGTATCTTAGGCATGCACCCATATTTTGACGTGCTTATTTATTAAAGCGCTTGATATTTATTTATTACTTTTGTATGCGCATGGGCGCACAATTTAAATATTTATATTGGATATTGTATTTGGGTTCTGCCTGACTCCTTGGGCGCCCAATAGCTTTAATTCTTTAGTGGCACAAAAGCAAACACAAAAGCTAAAGCATTCTAATTGTAAATTGGGCTATTTTTTGAGCTTGAAGATCAATAATATATAATATACATGCTTTGTGGAGCGCTCACACAAGGCATGGGGGGAAATTGTACCCAATTAGTCTCTTGCTTCATGTTGTGCAAACTGTCTTCCTTGTTTTTTGTGCAAAAGTAGAGTTCTTTTGTTCTTGGGGACCTTTTGATGCTCACTACGCGTACATACGGCATCTGATCTGTGCACCACACCCCTAATCTGAATGTCGTGGCCCCACTGCAGCTCTCCTACACCTCGAGGATTGACTCCTCAATGCACCGCTAACACAAATAACACAAACATCACAAACTCCACTCTTATTTTAAAACATTCCAGGAGATAAGATATTTTCTCACTTAAAAGTTTCCCAAGGAACCCAAATGCCTAAATCTATAGCTTCGGTATCTCACAACTGAGCGTGGGTTATATGTGTAAGAAACCAATTGCAATACATCTAGCAATTACACCATGTGTAATGTGCAATGAAATTGTGAATGATATAGTATTCAAATATTTTATGATTTACAAATTAGCATAGTGAAGTGCAACAAACATTTCTTTCCATGATTTCAGCCTACACGTCATGCTGCGTTGCTAACGGTCAACACCAAGCATCATTGCATTGCTTGACCCCTTTAAACTTAATTTATAAACGTGTTACATAGTATGATAAACAAATAGATCAGAATTTTAAATGTTCTCAACAACTAGTCAACATCAAAACCCCTCTTTCCCCCTACGATTTAGATTATGCCACGTTGATAGGTGTAAAGAGTGGTATTTTCATGTGTTTTTCTTATAGAAAGTGATAAAACAAACTTTATCATGAAGACAAGGCTGAATTGAGGCTTATCCCATACATTCAAAAATATAAATAATATGTTTCCTTAATTTTCTAGCACAAAAAACTAAAAATTTTCAATTTTCCACTATTTTTCTTCATCTATTTAGAAGAAATTTCTAATATTTCTAATTTATGAGTTGGGACTAATCACAATCACTACGAATTGGCACAATTGCAGGTTAAGTGTCATAACCTTTAGTCATATATAGTCGTAATTAATAATTTAAAACCTGAAATGTATCATAAATGAAAGAAAATGAGGGTTTCTTTTGTTTCAAGTTGAAAAATCAAGTTCATATGGGATAAAAATTTGAAAGAAACCAGTATTCAATCACTATGATTACTCAAGTCATATAAATAAAAAAATACCACATTTTTTTGAACAAATAAATGAGAAAAAATAAAAAAAAGAAAAAATTTTAGTTTTTGAGCCTAAAAAATTAGAAAAAATATATTTTATATTCCCAAGTGTATAACAAGGCTAGAACATGAGGATCAAGTCTCAATCAAGACTTGTTTCCATGTCAGAGTGTGTCTTTATTGATTTTTACATGAAAAACTACTTAAAAATGAACGTTATACCTACCCAACGAATGGAAAACCTAAATGGTAGGAGGGAAAAGGGATTGTGAAAGTGAGTGGTTGTTGAAAATGTTTTAAATTTTGATTCATTTGATTATGTATAGTATATAGACCGATTACTATTTGAAATTTAAGAGAGACTAGTAGCACAAGGAAACTGGGTGCTAGCCTCTAACAACGCCACAATCATGCTTCGCAAGGAGTTAGAGGTCTTTGTTGACAAACTGTGTGTCCATTCAACCTGGATCGAACACTTAGACAAACTTCGCGCAGTCTTTGAACGGTGTCGCTTATATCGTCTCTCCTTGAACCCCTTGAAGTGTCTGTTTTGGGTAAAGCACGAATGCATCTTAGGACACGTGGTGTCGAAGAACGGCATTGCCACTGACTTCTCGAAGGTCAGGATTATTCTTGACCTTCCACCCCCAATTAATTACAAGGGAGTTCAATGCTTCTTAGGCCATACAGGATACTATTGGCGGTTTGTGCTGAACTACCCGCTGATCGCCAGACCATTGTACAAGCTGCTGATTGTCTTCGAGTGGACCGAGGCATGCCAACGAGCATATGAAGAATTGAAAAAGGCTCTAACAACAGCACCAATTCTACGAGCCCCAGATTGGACCATTACCTTCCATGTGCACATCGATGCTTCTAAGTTGGCCGTGGGGGCAGTGTTGTGCCAACCTGGTGAGCACAACTTAGATTACCCAGTGAGCTTTGCTAGCAGACAACTCACTGAGACGGAGATGAATTACTCGACAACAGAAAGGGAAGGATTAGCCATGGTGTTCGCTGTGAAGAAATTTTGGCATTATCTATTGGCCACACCCTTCATCTTTTTCGTAGACCATCAAGCCCTGCTCTATTTAGTGAACAAACCTTGTGCTATAGGGCGCATAGCTCGATGGCTCCTTCTGCTCCTAGAGTTCAAATTATCTGTGGTAGTACGAAAGGGAAAACAACATTACATGGCTGATCACATGTCACGCATTCCCACAAGAGAAGCCGCTAAACAAGGCATCGTTGACGAGTTACCTGACGCCCACTTATTCCACCTGTCCAGCGAGAGAGACTTATTTAAGGCTGATCTAACGCTGTATTGGGCGGACGACATAGTCCAAGTGCTCGAGCACGGACTACCTGAGCGATCAATAGAAAAGGCCCAACTTAGGCGCTTGATCCTGAAGATCGAGCCCTACCAGGCTGATTGCAGGCCAACTCTATAGATTGGGGCAAGACAGATTGTTGCGTAGGTGCGTGTGTGAGCATGAGATGCATGATGTGCTCTCGGAGGCGCACAGCGGCATTGCGGGGGGACACTTTAGCGGAGACACGATAGCATGGAAGGTGCTGCAGTCTCAACTATGGTGGCCCACACTTTTCCGCGACGCCAAGTGATTCGTCAAGCATTGTGATGAGTGCACAACGGACAAAAGTCCCGATTCGTAAAGATCAAATGGAGTTGACCCCAATTATTGCTCACCAACCCTTCGAAAAATGAGGAATTGACTTCATAGGACCCATCAGTCCTACGGCGCAGTACTCACAAGACAAGTACATCGTAGTGGCCACACAGATTACCTCACGAAATGGGCAGAGGCAAGAGCCACACGAAAAAACGATGCTAGGATGACTGCCAAGTTCTTATGGGAGCAAGTGATCTCGCGCTTCGGGTGCCCCATCAAACTGGTTAGTGACCAAGGCACTCACTTCATCAACGAAGTGATAGTACATCTTCTATCCACCTTTCTCATCATCCATTGCAAATCCTCACCATACTACCCTCAGGCTAATGGCCAGGCAGAATCAACTAACAAAATTCTTATCAACGTCTTGACTAAAGTAGTCTCAGCCTCACGAAGCGAGTAGGACAACAAGTTGATGGCAGCCTTGTGGGCCTATCACATAGCTTATAAAACGGCTGTCGGCCAAACCCCTTTTAGGCTAACCTATGGAACTGAGGCAATTCTACCGTTAGAATTCTTCGTTCCTAGCCTGAGAATAGCACTCCAAGAACGATGGGAAGGGAAGGAGGCATGGACGCAACGTCTGGTCGAGCCGGAACGCCTATCAGAAACTTGTCTTCTAGCCACCCACGCGCTTATCTGTGAGAAAGCCCGATGCAAGAGCTGGTTTGACAAATATGTCAAGCAGCGCCAGTTTGAACAGGGTGACTTAGTGCTCCTTTACTCAGTAAGGGCACAAGTAAAAAATGAAATTCAGAGGTCTCAGACCCTTCAAGGTTCAAGCAATCAGCCGAACTGGCAATGTCGAGCTTGAGACCCTAGACGGTGAAGGAATAGGCTTCTTCAATGGCAGTCGTGTCAAGAAGTACTTCCCTCCCACTCATCCCTTGCATGAGCCACCAATGTTAGAACCGCGGGTTAAAATACGAGTAGCTACAATTATTGAAATCAATGAAGATGATGAGGAAGCCGTAGAACCCGCTTATCTCCATGTCATGGTCACTGCCAAGTAAACACACCCTTTCAATGCCTTGATCGACAAGGGAGTAGATTTCAATGTCCTAACCCACAATCATTAGATCCAACTTGGCAAACCACTACTTCAATCCACAATTGCCAAGCTAAACCCATATGGGGCTCAATCATACGCACTTCTCGGCAAGTGCAGAGTTGCCGTCTCTATCAAGTCTGAGACTGTTCCAATGCTTTTTTACGTGTTGCCAAGCGCTACAGACACGCAGGTACGGAGTCACTGCTGGGGCGAACCTTCAAAAAGCAGACTCACTGCAATATTGATTATGAGTCGCAGTACATCCACTTAGCAATAGGCAATGTGCACATTGTTATAGCTTTCAGCAAGGGCTCGCGACACTATCACCGTCCGCAAAGCTGCCGGTAGAAACATCCATAGGCAAGACTAAGGAGGGGGTAGTGTGCAACTGACACACCCCGACTCCCATAAATCGCGACCCGCAGCAACCAAAGCAAGGGCCCAACAGCCTTGCTTTCAATGGGTGCCTAAACAGCCACAACAACCACCTAGGAGTCGACACACCTATCCGCATAAAACCCAGAACCCTAAACCTAGGAGGCCACGACGCAATCACAAGAAGAGCCGCATGATTAAGAAAAGATGGGTCTCTAAAGCCCTCTTGCAAGCGCAAGGCTACTATGAGGGAAATGCCTCACTGTGGATCCCTAAGGCCCCCATGGCCAAAGGCACTAGTCATACGCCACCCTCAAGCTTGATCAGCTCACGTCCCCCAACACCTCAAAACCATAGGCCGTAGTGCTCTCCAAAGCCCCAGCCATCCGACTCATCTACGTTTTGGCCCAAGAGAGTTGCACAAACCTATCGGCCCAAGCAACATCCACCGTCACGGGCGGCATCATGTGACCAAGTCAATCTGACTCTCCACATCAAAGCTGACTGCAGCAGCCCAGTTGCTGTGACTCGCCCATCTCCCAAACAGCCCAACTCCAGGCTCACGAAAACTCCCAACCGCAACGATGTATTGTCAAGGCCTCTAGCTCTAGCAAACCTCGAGCGCCTGCCGGCCTTATGCCCTCCTATGAACGGAAGTCATTTCTAGTGCTAGCCGCTGACCTTGTTGAGGACATTGGAGATGATGTGGTGGACTGCATTAAACGGCTCGATGCCACCTTCATGTCGCTAGCCCTCAGCTATGACCGTTTGGACTTGGGTCTATTAGAAGAACCCTTTGCAATGGAAGTGCGCAATATGCCTTGCTCTTGGGAGACTTTTGAATTCGCATTTGCAAAAGCTTCTCGCTCTGCTCTACTGAGTTGCTCAGCAGTGAGATCTCAAAAGAGCAAGCCATTAAACGTCTCATCACATCCTACGATCAGGGAACCACTTCGGCTATCACTGATCAGGAAATCACCGAGTTATCCAAGCTCGCTGATACGGACTCCACGTTTTTGAAGCACTGGTACACTCTTAGGCTGCAATGGGAAGTTGAGGGGTGCCGCATAATGACCAACGCTAAGCAGTGCCGTGCAATCAAAATAGTAGAGTACGACCCCACCTATGTCACGCCAACCTCATATCGCGTATTAACCACTCTCCATAGCCAACCCATGGAAGAGCACATCAAGGGGCATCCCTACCTTGACCGCCTCTTAACAGAGGAAGAGCTCCACATTGCAAGTCGGGTCGATTCTGGCGATCTCCTAACCGATGTTCTGACATACATCACGCATGTCGGCATCCGCCCATTCGAATTAGACAAAGAAGCTAAACTAGAGTATAACCCCAACTTCTATGCTTGGCTCCTGCACAAATAGATCGATGCCCTTTATGCTGAACGCCCTTGGCCTCTCAACCTCCAATCTTAGGACAAATTCTTCTCGTTCCAAAGGGGGAAGGGGTAATAAGGTGGAGTCTAAAAAGGTAATAAGGTGGAATCTAAAAAGTAAACCAAGTATGAGACGTCAATTAAATTTGAAATGCAAGGGTAAGATGTAATGGTAAAATTTTGAAAAGAAAAGTTAAGGCTATACTCAATAAAATCTGCTATGCTTTTCTTCTTTCAGCAAGTTATTTGTCAAAAACACTAATAGTGGAAACGGCTGAACTTGCAGGTAGCAATCATGGCAAGCCAAGACAAAGTGGGCAAGCTCCCCTTCTCGAAGGAGGAGCAATGGCCTCATGGTGGAGACAAGAGCCTTCAACCAGTTGGCGTTCTGTCACATCTTCAACCTTGAAGACATGGCCATCGAAGAGCCGGCAGTGCACCGAATCATAGATCAGTGCCACCTGTGCAGAAGTACCTAGATGCAGTGGGTCGGAGGGTGAACTACACCCAGTGCGTTGACTTTTTGCGCACTTTTAATAGGAAGAGAGGCACCATCACGGTGCGCGAGAATGAAGCCACCAGGCAGGTGCAAATTGTGCTAACCTCGGAGTTGTTGGAAAGGGCACTAGGGCTGCCGAATAAGGTGGAAAGAAAGCCGAAGAGTGACATCTATGCCATGTTGGGAATGGACAAGGTGAAGGTCCATACCAATGATGGGATTAGCCTAGCAGACATCCCAAACCCAGAAATCCAGTTGCATGCAAAAATGGTGCACACATTGTTCTCAAGCCAGAGGTACAACAGTATAATGAGCCAAATCAACATACCTCTGCTCGACAGCATTGCCGCACAATCGCTGGACGAGGTGAACCTTAATGGGTTCGTAAGGAGAACCATAGAGGCTTCGGCTAAGGCCCTAGCAACAGGAGGAAGAGCCGCTGGAGGGGAGTCCCCATCGTCCCGATCAACCCGCAAGGTATCATCCTCCAAAGCCGCAACCATAGGGTTTGGAGGTGTCCTTACGGCCATCATCCAAGAAGCACTAGGGCAAGGACAAGAAGAAGAAGACAAGAAGGGAGGCGACGAAGGAAGTGACGAGTCACCGTCACAATCCCCACCTCACACAGAAGAGAAACAAAGGTCGTTAGATGAAACGGAGACTGACAAAGATGAAGAGGGAGAGTCTCAGGGCAGCCCATAGAGACACGCAGAACAACGAACCAAATCCCTGCATGGAAAGAGGGAAGAGGAGCGCAAGAAGAAAGAAAAGAAGGATCTGGAGAGGGCTCGAAGGGAGTCAGTTGGGGATGAGGAGAGAAAAAAGAAGACTAAAGAGGAGCTGAGAAGGAAGGAAGAGGAAGAAATAGCGTTGGCCACCCGTCGCTCCATTGAGGAGCAGCACAAAAGAGACGAGGAAGGTGCAGAGAGCCCACACCAAATAGAGGCACCTGGTTCCAGTACAAGTGTGCCGAAAATCACATCCCCGCCCCTAGCAGAAGGAAAAGGAAAAGAACTGATGATGGCAACTCCCCCCCTCTTCATACCTTCCATGCCAGCCACTCCTATCATGACAAGCCACCGCCACCCAAGGCTCCACCCACTCCTATCATGACAACACCCACTGCCACCGCCACCCAAGGCTCCACCCCAAAAGTCGATGAGAGAAACGTGGTCACTTGGCTACAATTCCTAGTGGAACGGGAGCTGGCAAGAGAAGCGAGCGTGGCCACCCTAGCATCAGGAGTCAAAAGGGCAGCCATGGCTGATCTGGAGCCAAGGCTAGAGCTAAAGAGGCAGAAAATGGAAGCCGATGTCCCCACCACCATCATGTCCCACCCCCCACCTCCAGCAGGCCAATACGACAAATATATTAAGGAGCTACTCTCGCAGCTAGAAAGGGCCAGGGAAGAGAGGAGAACAGCCGTGGAGGAGCTCGCGACAGAACGAGAATCATGAGCCACTCTCCAGTTGGAGAAAACGAAGCAGATAACAGAATACCAAAGGGAGATCACTGCGCTCAGGGAGGAAGCCAGCAATAAGGATGCAGAAGAATCAAAGGCCCTGAAGGAACGTGACGCTGCTTGGGAAGGAAGGAGAAAAATCTTGATGGAGCGTCTCAATGGGGAAAGGGAGACTAATGCTCACCTGCGGCGCAAGAATGATCAGCTCTCTACAATCAACCTGGCAGCACAAAGCTAGCTTGACAAGATCAGACAGGAGGCTGCAGAGCTGGACCAGTTAAGAGAAGAGCAGGTGCGCAGGATGTAGGTGAAGCTGGACCACCTCAATGCACAGATCGCCGATGAATGCCAGGAGCAGTCCCGCCTGCACCGCGAGCTCGAGGCCCAACAGCAATAACTCATGGCTATGACCCTCCATCAGGGGTAGAGCCTGGAAGATATGGAGAAAAGAGCAAAAGAATGGGCTATCACAATGAGGGGAGAATACGGGACTTGGCACGCCGGCTGGCCAAAGCCAAAGGAGATAGGGTGTTGGCTGAGAATCAGGCTGAGGCGGCCCAGCTCTCCATGATAGCCCAACACCACACCTTCCTCAATACACTGCTCCACTCCACCAAACCGGAAGGAAACAAAGCCAATGATCAGCTGTCTGCAAAAGAAGCTAACCATTTCACGCAGAGCTCTAAGAGCAGGCCTGCATGTGCCACTGCAGCTAGGAGGCCCGCCGCAGAGCCTGGAGGAGCAAAGAAGATATCTTGCACAGGTAGGCCTGACAGCGCAGGAAATAGACAAACTCAGCTTCACAGAGGCGAAGGCACAAGAAGACGTGCAAGCAGAAGGGGGTGAACCAGAGTTTTTTCTTGGACCTCAGGAGGAGGAATATGTCCTGCCACCCCCTGAGCCACAACAAGAGGAAGTGCAGTCCCCTGACACATCTGCTAAGAGGAAAGCAGCCCAGGCTAACCGCAGGAAAGAAATGGTAGAGAAGGCAAGGAAAAAGCTGAATGTTAGACCTGTTCCAAGACAGCCTGCCTCTCTCCTACTGCGCCCTCAAGATCCCCCTACTGAATCCATGCCAAGTTGAGTATCTGGGAACAACAAGAATGTAATCGCGACCCCTTCGACTTGAGCTTTGCATTTCCCACTACATTAAACAGAGTAATTCCCATTCAACTTGTAAATGACCTCATCGCTATGGGTGCAAGGCTCAAGGCCAAGTGGCTAGCGGAGCGAGAGGCCAACCCAATTGCTTGGGGAGCCAAGGACCGTGAATTTTGGCAAGATAAATTCCTCCAGGTGCCTAGATTGGTGGAAGGCTATAATTGCCAACCCACTTGGAGAAGATGCATTTTTTACGTCAACCTTGATGCATGGATGGCATTTTGTAACACCCTCCCTTCTGAGAGAAACGACCACACTTTCATGCCGTATCCTCGAAGGGTAGGGGTCGACTTTAAGTATACCATCCATGGCAGGTTCGACTTTCCCATTATCTATAATGCCAATAGCACCTCCCATAGGGATGCCCTTCTCTTCACCCTCCCTGATTTGTACAGCTCTATAGATAGATTTCTTAGCGAGTTCACCTCCTGTCCTAACCCCACCTTTATAACCACTTGTAATTATCTTAGACTAATTAGGGTCCTAGTCCACCAACAGCCCGCACCTCAAGAGCGCCACCTCTCACCCCTCTACTTCGACCTCAACACCATAGATAGCAGCACCATGACTCGCCTCATGATGCGCGCTTCTCTTTTGCCATCCTTCTGTGTTACACTGCTGGAAGATATGAGCGATAGCAAATTCACCTAGTGCAGCCACCCCTTCCTTTCCACCACCACTCTCAAAACCCGCCTCAACCTCAAGGGCTACTTGTTGAGTCGTAGATTCCTTAACAAGGCCCTCCGCCATCCCCTACCCACCATTCGGATGACGAGGAGTAAACTCCTGTCATGCCCTTGTATCACATGTATCCATGTACAAGCCTCTTTATATTTATTATATTAATATTAAACAAAAAGAAAAAAAAAAGAAGAAGAAGAAGCAAGCCACAAGACAAAAAAAAAGGGTGAACTGGAAAGAAGAGATGACAGCAAGCATAGCAAAGCCAAGGGATGCATCTACCATTAAGTAAAGATAAGCGCTCAGACCTTCACAAGATCCGCTTGCAACCCCCCTTCGCCTCGACGTGCAGCGTCATCATTGCACCTAGGGTTCTCCCTAGCCCCTTTCCCACTTCACACTTAGGGCACATCAAGGGTAGGACTTTCAGATCTGTCACCCTAAGACTTGCACCACACTTCCAATGACACATGAGTTGGGTCCTCAAGTGTGGGACATTACCAAGGGCTTAGACCCATCTCCCAGTTCCACTGCCACAGGCACCACGCAATGCACGATGAAGCAGACATTGTTGAGATATCGAGCTCCACTCGTGATATGCCAGGGTGACCGTTGTGCATTTATGTCACCGACGTGTCAGTTGCAGATGCGGTTGGTACACCGCCCATGAATAATAGCTAGTTGACAGCTATCCTTATCTACTCTAGTTCGTGGCTCAGTTAGTATGCCACCTTAGTTAGTTGTCTTTGGTTTGAGACCCATATATAGGGTTCTTCTATTTCTTTGTATGAGAGTTCTTTTGGCTTACACAACTAAGAAGAGGAAAACTGTTTTCAGCCTCCACCCTTGTGTGTATTCCCCCATTGTGCAAGCAAGAAAGCTACAAGTGAGACTCCTTCCTTCTCTCCCACAATCTTGACAGACATACCCCCTAGGGAGTGCACAACTTTTCTTGCAGGTTATGTTCAAGTCTCAAGAACTGGCTACTCCACTGAAGAGGATCATCCATGGCATCCTTTAATGACCAAAACTTTTTCCTGTACCGGTGTCTACTGATGGCTACCATGATTGAACCAAGTCACAATAGGTCTACCATTGGCATAGATCTTGGAACCTCATCTTCCAAAGATGCATGCCCAATGCCTCAAGATCTACGGATCGCTTATTGATTCCACAAGCCTGAAGAATTTCAATATAAAGTTGAAGATTTTCAATGCAGTACTGAATACCTTCAACTGAAAGACGAAGACCTTCAACTCAAAGACGAAGACCTTCAACTCAAAGACGAAGACCTTCAACTCAAAGACAAAGATCTTCAAATCAATGGCATAGATTTTCCATGCAACAACAAACCATATCTTTGTTAAGACAGAGTCGGGGGGGGGGGGGGGGGGCTTCTCCAAAATAAATCCCTCCAATACCATCCTCCTAAGGGATTTTTTATTGCTTCAAGCGTTTCTGATGCTTGAGGGACCACCGGCTACATAACGGACGCCACAACTGCGTGAAAGATGCCGAGTATCTTCATGGAGCCTAAAGCACGTCGGAATCTCTCCTGATCATCGTTCTTAAACTCTATCACCTGTCATTCACCCAACCACCTTGGAAGTAGTGTCATCCACCCACCCGTTCTGCCAAGCAGTCGACCTAACTAGCCATTACGTCCCACCGCAGTGCCATGGGACTGGCATTTGACTAGGAGGGGGGTAATGTTACCGTGTTTACCACAGCATAGAGGAGCGGAAAATGGAAGAAAAAGGAAATAGCAAAAAAGACGGAGGATAAAAGAAAAAAAAGGTGCCTTGACCGGTAACCAGACCCTGAAAATTTTAAATGTTCGGGCACGACCCTTAGAAGGCCTCGGTGCCGCCCTGAGACAACAAAAGAGTAAAAGGGCGTACCATTAAAATGTGGGAGCGCCCCCGAATCTTTGTAAAAGAGCACCAGGCTTGCTCCTGTGCAAAGTGTACACATTAGTTGGAAATAGGATAAATTAGAATGGTGGGAAATGGGAAAAAGAGCCTAGGCTATGGCTGGCCATGTAAAAAGGGAAAAGGGGATGACTGTCCAAAAAGGATTTAGGGTTTTGTATATAAAGTTGAAAAGTGAATGATAAGCTCATTCTTTGGTGTGTGGCAAAAAGAGTCTTCTTCTTCCTCTCTTCTTCTCTCATTCTTGTTTGTGTGTGCTCTTGAGAGAGGGAGTGTGAGTGTGTGTGGGAGTGAGGGATCAAGTGGGTGAAGCTCTTCACCATCTCCTCTTCTCTTCTTCTCTTCTCTTCTCTTGTCTTGTCTTCTCTTCTCTTCTCTTGCGCGCGCGGATATGGAGGATGGAGCTTGGAGATGGAGGAGGCTTGAGGATGCTTGAGCTAGCATCAAGAATCGTAGAGCTACCGAAATGTAAGAGAGAGGAGTGTACTCGATCAAGCATCAAGGTAAGCTCACTACACTCGTAGGATCGACGGCGCGTCGGCTAGGTGAGAGATAGCCATTAGAGCTCGCTTGGAATGCTTGAAACAATAAGCGGTCCGTGGGTCTTGGCAGTTGAGCGAAAGCTCCCACAATCATGCAAAACAATCTTTTCTTGACCATGCACAAAACATTTCATTGCTAATAATAAATGAGGATTTGTCATACCTGATAAAGTATCTAAAGCATTGCCAATATCATCATTATCTTCACTGAATTCTGGCATTTATTCATGGTTATCATCATTAGTTTCTCCCAAGTGATTGATTTGAACAGGTTACTTCAGCTCCCTGCTAAGTGTCTAGGCTGATGACACTTGTAGCAAACCATAATCTTTGCTTTGGAGATATTGTTGATAAGGGCTAGAAGTTTGGGTATATTGGGATTTAGCTGGAGGGAAGGCTTAGGGTTTGAATTAGTAGTTGATGGTAAAGTAGGAGATCGAGTCTAAGATTTACAAAAAGAAGAAGGAACAAAGCGATTTTGATTGAATTTTTAGAAATTAGAGTTGAATTGCTTTGTACCAAAGTTACCATTAACCGAAAATTGTTGCAGTTTCTTTTCTCATCCACAAAATTTATCATCCGCATCATGCGCTAAAGAAATCGCATCCTCCAAAGTCTTTGGCTTGAACATATTCACTTCTGTATAGAAGTGACCAAGAAAACTAGACATGTACATGCACTTGTGGGTCATCTCAGGAACATCTCTTTGTTGCAGGGGATCCCACTGTGTTTGATGGCTTTCTCATGGAATCGAGGTGGCAAGAAATTCTACAAAAATTTATTTTGAAAGGCTTCCCAAGTAGAGGGACAATCAACACTCTTGTGGACAACAGTCCACCATAATGATGCTCTATCTACTGGTTAGTGACACATTTGGGTTTATCTTTTTCAACGTATTGCTCTTCATGAAAATAGTCATAAAATTGACTAATGAAAGCATGAAATTTTTTTCTATCACGTTGCCCATTAAAAGAATAGAATTTAAAATTTCTTTTACTTATCTTGGCCTCTTTCCTAAGAGCCTGTGCATCGAGCGTTGCATCAATAGTACGTCGAATGACATCTTCAGGTTGCGCTCTGTCTTGCTTGACAGTCGATTGTCTAAGTGCAACCATTTGTGCTTGTAATTTTTGATGTTCCCTTCACTCTTCTTGAAGTTGCATCATGATTAGATCCAATTTATGTTCCATAGACGGATCTGGCAAATCACCTTCGCCCATAAAATCGTCCATGTTATGATCCAACATCCTAGATTTGATTGAGGATCTGTTGCTCGTCCTCTAGTCATGTGTGAATAAGACTACCATGAACTTGCTTTGTTTATTAATATGTTTTTGTTTTTATGATCTTACTATAAATTTATTTAGTCAAGTTGTAGGTGGGAACATGGTGATGGGACCTGAAATGGGCCGGCACTGGCTATAGCACTAGCCGGACCTCATGCTCATGACACAAAAACACCCTCCCGGCCTCGCGGACCAGGAGCGTCAATCCAATGCTAAAGGACAAACTGCCCTAAAGCTTAATTCATGCGTTTATAGTTCATAGTCCAACGTTTCCCTTAAACTCCTCAGAGGGAGATCCCAAAGTACATTGGCATAACGCCTCGTCACACACACATAGGAGGCACTTCACCGACTAATAGCCGGAGCCCCACTGCAGCTCTCCTACATCACAGGGATTGGCCCTTTGATATGCTGCTAAACATATAACACAAACGAGCACAAACTCCTCTCTTTTATATTTCTCATATTTCCAGGAGATATACCATGTTTCCTCACTTCACAGTCCCTTAGGAAACCGACCCTCTACCCTACGGAAAGGGACAACCTCACACTCTCAATCGTGGGTCAAAGTCCTAAGAAAACAATTGCTATGCAGTCTAGGAGATTTTTCCTTCGATACCATGAACCATGCATAGTGCATAATGTGAATGGTTTAGTGCACAAACAATAGAAAATCAGCATTGTGCCTCGTGCGAAACCAATATTTTCATGCTAACGTTTATGTATTGAAACGAGGAGAGACACCGAGCCTTACGCTCATGCTGCCTTTTCTTTTATTTTAAAACAACGTCCTATAGCCATGATGCAACACATAAATCAGATTTAAGATTGTACTTTGACACACAAACTCCCCTCTCACCCTCCCGTTTAATGTTTTGCAATCGTTGATAGGTGTAAGAGTCGTTTTATGTGTATTTCTTTATAGAGAAAGCAATAAATACGGACCAAAACATAGAAATAAGGGTAAACCGAGGCTAACTTCGTGCTCTACCTTCATCATACATTGCACAAACACTTATGTAATTTTTTGGAATTTTCCTTTTATCGTTTCCTAAATTTCTCCCATTTAAAACCCATTTTCACCATTTTTTGGTATTTTTCCTCTATTTTCTTCAATAAAAAATAACTAGAAATTGAAATTGATTATGGGCTATGGCCCTTAGGTTCTTTGACAAAAAAAATTTAGATTTTATTGATGTTACATCTCATGTTTCCCCTTTATTTTGCAAAAACCCCCTATTTTGCCTCTTAAACGCGTGTTTTACGAGTTTTATACCATTAATTTCAGTCATAACACTTATGATTTTCTGATTTTCTGAGCATAAACTGATCAAACTCATAGCAAACAATGTCATAGTGCATAATCAGCCCATGGAAACAATATTTCATCAACCAAATAGCATAAAACTCATTTTTTCTTCATAAAAATTGAATTACCGCTTAGGCTTTGTGTCTCGGTATCTTGGTTTTGCTATGGTGCGTGTCAGCCCTCATTCAATGTCCAGCATCTTCAAAATCAACACTCTTCATGTCTCCATTCACCCGGAAGCAATCCGGTCTCATCCGAACAAGCTTTCCTCCATCATTCTTCATTGTCTTCTTCCACACAAGAACAGCCTCTTAAGGGAGAGAGAGGGAGGAGAGAGAAAGACTAGAATCAGAGGGAAATCACTGCCAATGATCACTTGGGTGGGTTGCATTGAGGCTAAAGATTGATCATCAAGAGCATGAGCGCAAATTTCGGGCGCATACAGGCTCCATGTTCTTCCCACGATTTCATGCTTCTCTTGCATGAAACTTTCATGCCACATTAAAAGTTGGGCTCCCAAAGGTCACTAGCCCATTTTGGCCAAATTTTGTCCACCCCTTCACATCTTGACCGATTTCTTGGTCATTTCCCCATCAGGACTCCGAATCGATCTCTGAAAAATCCTGGGCGTCTGGCTTGACATCCCACATTGGTCGTAACTCCTGACAACCCGCACGGCAGTCTGAAAAATTATCAAAAATCAACAAGTGTCGCTCGGATGCCTTTAAAGCACTTTGACGCTTAAAATCGTCCTAGGTCGAGCCGCTGCCTTCGACGTTGAATATTTTTCCCTTGATATTCGTAATTTTTAGCTATTTTTAAGCACTTCTCGGCATCAAAACTTCGCTCTCATTGGCGACCACGGGATAGGGCGACTCAACCCGTCGAATCCCACACCAGATCTGCACAAAAAAACCAAAGGAAGCATCAAGTTGATACAAAACAGATACATACTAAACACAGCACAATGCTCACCCTACCCCCTAACAAAACCAAGGCATGACATCCTTAAGGAGTAGGCCTAGCATAATCTGATAGAAGGTTCGAAGCTAGTCGCTAACCAATCGCTTCAACACGGCCCAACTAAAAAGAACTATCAAAGAGATTGCCCTAAGTGGTGGTCTGAACTACCTACCTAACTAAGGACAACACAACTAGGAGCTCGTACTAGGCGAGGACTCCTATAGCTTGATCAAGAAGTATTTTCTTGTAACACATTTCTTCTTCCATGTTTTTTATTTTATTGACATACTCGAGCATGTAAAAAGGAGGGAGCTGAGCGTAGTGACCCAAGGAGAACAGGGCATCGGCCTCAGGTCCTATCTCGGTACCCAAGAACCTACCAAGCCCTCACTAGGTGACACTTAATCCTTTTCTGATGCTCACTTTTATTTTTGCTCCAACCTTTCTTAATTTCTTCTTTTCCAGCAAGAAGCCACCCCTAGGAAGACAAGGCATCGGCCCTGGGTCTGACTCGTCCCTAGGAACCTACCAGGCCTTCACTAGGTGATGATCAACTGCTTATAAAATTTTCTTTCTTTTCTTTTCGATTTTTATAGGGGTTAGAACCCCTTTTTACACACCTTTATTGTCTTTAAGATATTCAGGGTTTTTTTATCATCATTATTCTCTTCTGCAGGCCTCTCTAACTGCCTCACAACTAACAAGAACTCCTGGAATGGCCGCTCAGCAGGCTAGTAGAACAGGGTCACTAGGACTACTTCTAAAATAGGTCTTTCAATGCCTGACAATGTCTTTACAGGAGGCCACGACTACTCAGACCTCCCTCAAACATACCCAACCTAAACCTGGGACTTCATGCCTTGGTTTTCCGGTCCCCAATAAGAAACGGAAAACCCCTTAACAAGTACACAAATACGTATAGCATAAAAACCACAGTACTCAAAAAGGAAGGATATCACCTAAATAGGGCCACAAGAAGCCAAAACTGGCCCTCTTGGCCTAATGAAATAAAACAGAATAGCACCTACATATCCCTCCCTGAAAGAATCCAGATACACAATAATAGGCTCCTTTCCAAGGAGGAAAAACACAAGGCCCGCAGCCCTAAACTAAATGCATAAGGTTATGACCCATCCCTCCTGCATATATAGCAAGAGACCTACACATAATATGTTGTCTAATCAGCCTATGGGTCCAGGATAATAACGGTAGATTGGTCTCGTCTACTCTTTGCATCACCCATATCAACCATCGTCTACCATATATTGCATGTTCTGATAACATTCCCCACAAACGACCGGGTCCTGTTTCATCATTGATCACAATATCCAAACTAGGACCACAATTGAAGAAGAGGTCTTCTTCATAAGCAAGATTTGCCAATGAGTCCGCAAACTGATTCTAGTAACGTGGAATCAGCTGAAAAAGACACTCTCTCAAACTCTTCAAGTAGGGTCATAGCAGTCCGATGATACATACAAATGGGATTCCGCACTGTGTATGTCCCATCTAGCTGATTCAGGATCAACTGGGAATCCCCTTTTACTAACAACCGACGAATACCACCTTGTTTGGCAATATGCAGTCCCATAATCAAGGCTTTATACTCTGCCATATTGTTAGTGAATCCTACCCCAAGATAAGCAGCTAACTTCATCGTAACTCTACGTCGGGGATCTCGGATTACTACTCCAATACTCCCTTTTTTATTAGGGCCCCTGGACGCTCCGTCAAAATATAATGTATACATCCATAATGGGTTTACACAGCCGGCCATCACAAACTCCTCTATTCATAATTATGGTAATCAAAGTTTAGCATGTTGAGAGGATGAACTGAAGGCTCCATCCCACCTTCTTCATTAAACTCAACACGGATACTCCTCAACAGTCACAAGCAGTGATGGCAGAAGACTTTAATCTCCCACACAAAGATCTGATCTTCTTGCTCAATCAATTTGTATCCTTTGCTCCACCAGATAAGCTTCCCTTGATGGTATCTCTGGTCCAGATATGGGTGCTCCAAATAAGGGATTAACCGACCCATCAACCAGCTTTTAAGCTCTTTTGCAGGTCTCAAATCATCCCCAGCAGGGATCTGCAATGCAGTTCTCTATATTAGCATACTTAGAAATAATAAGGTTTAATCTTATTAAGATTAACCTTATTTTTAAACTCTACTCCCTGTAGATCAGCTAATAGGGCCGTAGACCTATTTTTTCCTAACCTAACAATCTTGTAGGGACCATCCCATTTAGGTTCTAGCTTCCTGGAAACAGTTCCCTACGCGCATCGTAATAGAGGACTAATAGCCCTTTTTTAAAGGTATATTTCTTTGCTTTAAGGTCATGCAACTCCTTCATTCGACGTTTAGCTACGTCCTGATGTAATAAGCTCTGCAACTTCAACTCATCCAGGTGGGCTATGGTCGTGAAACGTTCAAAAAGGGAATCCTTATCTCCCAAAGAATGGTTAATTGCAAACCATATGGTTGGCAACTCAATCTCGAGGGGTAACACACACTCTTCCCCATAAACCAATTTAAATGGAGTATGGCCAGTAGCTCGCTTGAACGTGGTATTGTACGCCCATACTGCCACATACAACTTCCTGTCCCAGTCTCGTTTCTTCTCAGAGACTATCTTAAACAAGATCCCCATAAGCTATTTATTAGTACTTTCAACTTGTCCGTTTACTTGCAGATTATAAGGAGTCATTTTATTGTGCTTGATTTGCCAAGCTTCAGTCAAGCTTTTGATCACTTTATTCAAAAAATGGGTTCCACAGTCCGACACTAATTCCTTCAGTGGACCGAAACGGCAGATAATATGCTCTAAAAGGAAACTTGCAGTTTCTTTTGCATTGTCCTGCTCGTCGCCTGCGCTTCTGACCATTTTGTAAAATAATCAGTGGCCACTATAATATACCTCTTTTGGATAGTAGACGACGGAGTAATAGGACCCACAAAATCAATGCCCAAGGAGAAAAATCTCTCAAGCCTCCGTTTCTGCAAGGCTTTCGCAAGAACCCTCTCACGAATCCCTCTTTTTCGAAAGAAGAAGGCCCAAGCTCTGAACCCTAAGGCCTTCCAAAGCCAAATTCTGCAAATCTGTACTTCTATCAAGGTGCCGTACCTCAAAGGGATTTGCGCGTACGAGGGAGACAAGCCAAGATCATAAGACTGCGGCCAAGGCAAAAAGGTCGAATTCATGATGGCCCCTAAAAAGGCACAAGGTGCAACCGCAGGAGGATCATCTCCTAATATTCATGTGGATATTTCACCAAACCCACAAGTCCAGGTTTTCTTCCTATTTTTGATTTACGTCGAAGTATTGCAATTATGCATGGTTAATTCATGGAACTAGGATGCACTTTTGCGATTGAAACACTTGGGCTATTTTAAAGGAAGTAACACACGATCGAAGATCGGTCATTTGTATTTTTCAATAAAATGAATGAAATATGTCTATGCATTTTTAGTAAGTTGCTTTTGTGCATAGCAAAGTAACGAATCTAGATCAACTAATGACTATCATTACAAAGTCGAAATTATTGTAGTACATCTTCGACTATGCATGGAAAGATTAAATCGCATGTCACATTATTAGACAATTCTTTCTTAGTAATGATTCACTAAAAAGTCATTTATCACCCATAGGAATCTGCAAAGCATGGAAAGATTCTAAAGTTGCATGAAGTAGGTTAATTCTAGCTTCAATTGGCATAAATATCATTTAAACTGTGTTGTAATTAGGAAATGTTGCATAATTTCCATTCATCGTATGAATAAATTCATTCAGAAACGTAGTTAGGGAAAGGCTGCATGGTTTTTTTAACATAAAACCTTAAAAGCTTAGTAGCATGAGTCGTGAATGCATGTCCTAGTAGGATCAATGGAAGTTATGTGAATTTTAACATGAGCTTGGTCTTAACAAGAAAAGTTAGGGATTGTGAATCTAGAGGAAATGAATCTCATTCTTACATGAATTATGACGTAATACTACTAGTTTTTCCCCTCTTGGATCAAGACAATGTCTTTAGGAATAGTTCGTCCTTGTCGTAAGACAAATAAATTGGATTACCCAAAACACCTAAACCACAAAGGATTCTCTTAGGAATGGTTAAATCAATGCAACATACTCCAAGTGCTAACTAGGGTTTAGAACGTTAAGGACTTGACCTAGTCGCACTTATTGCCAAGTCGAAACTCTCATACCCTAAAGTCCTGCCCACATTCACAGAATGTAGGGACAATAGGATGTACTTGCAAGAAACGATCTAGGGTTTCTACCCTAAGGATCACTCACTAAAAAGATGAAACTCGGATTGAGTTGGAACCCTAGGACCGACGATGTCAGCCTAGTGGAATCAGGAATGGATTGGATATGAAGACACCATAACCCTGTTTCATATCTAATCATGATTCTGTGATTAGAAGACGCTGTTCGATGGGTAAAATAGTCCCATGGATTAGATGCGACACTTGTGCAACAAGTTGCAGAGTCACATGATCTTGTGGTTTGATCACAAGAGAATGGCCAATTCCTCAGAATGAGATTGGCAGATTCTTGCGCAAGTTTATCTTGCAAGAGGATGAGTAATCGTCCTGATATAGCACCTTTCTTGGAAAAAGTGACCAAGATAAGGGAATTAGATATTTGCTTGGAAACAAAGGACCAACCAATAATTTGGAGCAACATATTTACTATTAATAGAACTTAAGGTATTGGTTAAGTTGGGTTAATAGGGTAACGGCCCTAACTCAAGGACATAAGGGTTAACAAACAAACCCTTGAGGATCTTGCCGAGTCGTAATTGATCTTGGATCAAATGCTGGATGCATTTGGAGAGAAGGATGCAGTTGGCCAAATAACAACCACTAGAAATGATTGTGCTTGTAACAATTTAGAGAGTGTTGTTTGCTTTGTTGCTCAAGGAACTAAAGGATGAAAATATATCTAATGCTTCAGGTTGAAGGCCTGAAGGGAGAGGCAGCCTCAGTTACCCCTGACTGTCTGCTTGACCCTAACTAAGGGGGTTGTTAGCCGTGCCGAGAAGGTAGACCGAACCCACCACAAGAGGTCTATTCGTTGAGTGCTACTTGGAGCAGGAGGACGCTTGGATGCTAGGGGGGCTCCGACCGTAAATCCCTCGCCTTCCGGGCCCTGCACAAGAGGCCAACATGACTCGGGATTGGATCTCGAGGCCCGCATACTAGTCTACAAGCAATATCTTGGATTAGTAATCCCTGTGGATTGCTGGATAGCCCTCGGGCGGATTATGGATAAGCCTGCGGGCTAGACTTTATGAATGTATTCCAAAGATAAATATGATAACCTGTTGAAAAAGAACTTGTTTGACATTGCTTTTCTATGTCAAATGCTAAGATTATGTGAAGAAACTGATTCCTAATGAGCTAATTAAGGAAGCTGCTTGATGCATGTCCAACTAAATGTGGTAGGTAATTAGACAACTAAAACAACTTGAGGAAAGTGCGGTGGATGTGGCCATGGGTCCGTCCTACGGATGGGTGGTCCCGGTTGCCCAGGAACTTTTCTCAATCATAATGGACAGCAAGGAGATTGTTTCAAAGGAAATGAATAGCAAGGGCGCTGACCTAGAGTCTAGGTTATAGTAATCCCGGTTTACACTGTTTTAGGGGAATGGAATGGGACTATGCCTTATAGCAGAGAGGTCGAGCTTTGCATCCCTCTCGTTTACCATTCTCCTTGAACCAAGTGCAGCGTGAATCCGCTTCGGCCCTGGCACATCTGTGTAAAGTAGTTCGCTCGGGGTTCGATGCTAGTTGCTGTTTAGGAAATGACCATTAGGGGAAACCCTGATTCAGGTCAGTCCTAAGTGGGAACGGCTAGAATACTTCCTCTACGTGGTAGACGTGGAAAGTCCTAGATCTCAAACCCCGTAACATTCCATAGGATTGCCAGGCGGAGCTTTCTAGATCTCCTTTCCGATGGACTGCTAAGATATGCCCTGAAAGGAATAGGTGGACACGTTACAAGAAGCCACTCATGAGGAGAACCTCTCCCAACTTAGGTAAGTTCTTTGTCCCAAGGTAAATACTAGCTCTAATATTAAGTGATGATTGAAGAAAAGAGGGTGCCTCACCTTCTCTTCAACTGTGGTGGCTGAGGCTAACTAATGAAGGCAAAATTATACAAATCTCTAGGCTCATATAATGGCAACTATAAATTTAAACTCAAACCCCCTCTCTAACATGGATATGCAAGAAGATGCAATATATGCTAGGTGATCATGATCCTCCAAGAGCAAGGGTAATAGTCTCTAGTCTTCATGGCAATAACTTTTTCCATGTCTTCTCACATGGAAGAAGACCCCTAACAATGAGAAGAATCTCATCTAGCAATTTAGGCCTATATTCTCCAAAGTGCCTTTCTATAAAATGTTAGCTCTACGTTGGCATCTTTGGAAGTGGAAACTGGGTCTTTGGAGAGCAATAATACCATTCACACAACATCTTACTAAGATTGGTTTTTGGGCTTGCATGGCTGTGGGAATCTATCACTACAACATATAGACCCAATAGCGACGTTTAAAGCGACGGAATTATTCATGGAAAAAATTACCCCCATCATCGCTATTCGCGTCGCTATTAGTGATGCGATCGATTCATCGCTATTGGCGTCACTATTTGCATCGCTATTAGCGTCACTATATACACGTGGCTATATGCGTCACTATTTGGGTCGCTAATTGGATTAGCGACACAAATAGTGACGCTAATAGTGACGCTTATAGCGATGCATATAGCAACGATTGCAAAGTAAATTTTCGATGCAAATAGCGACGGTTACAGAGGGGAAAAAAATTAGGTGGCAGGGCATTTAGCCCTGCCACCCTTCTAGCTATATGCACTAAATATTCTTGTATAATTCATTTGCCAATGTCACCTACACCTAATGTCTAAAAATTGTGTATTAGATTATTTAAAAATAAATAAATCCTTTGATTGCAAAAGCAAGATATAATTAATTCAAAAAGGTATTTTGCAAGGAGCTTTTTCATCACTTGCTTAGGCCTGAGAAGAAAAAGAGCTTGTGATTGCAAAAGCTAGATATAATCAATTCAAAAAAATATTACTCAAGGATCTTTTTTATCACTTGTTAGGCCCAAGAAGAAGAGCTTCACTTCAAGCTTTCATTATAGTCAGGACCCTGAGGTATGAATAAGTCCCATTGATTTTCTGCTCACTCCAGCTTATTCCAGACTTGTTCAAGTCTTTTTGGGGAAGCATTTGGACATCTGTAAGAGTTATACCATGGTGTTGGTGTCAAGATTGTGGGAGAGAAGGAAGGAGACTCACTTGTAGCTTTCTTGCTTGCACAATGGGGGAATACACACAGAGGTGGAGGCTGAAAACAGTTTTCCTCTTCTTAGTTGTGTAAGCCAAAAGAACTCTCATACAAAGAAATAGAAGAACCCTATATATGGGTCTCAAACCAAACTCAACTAACTAAGGTGGCATACTAACTGAGCCACAAACTAGAGTAGATAAGGATAGCTATCATGTAGCTATTATTCATGGGCGTGTACCAACCGCGTCTACAACTGACAAGTCGGTGACATAAATGCACAACGGTCACCCTGGCATATCATGAGTGGAGCTCGATATCTCAACACTCCCCCTCGAGCTCAATCCCAATTCCTGCACACCAAGCAGGTCTCTGAACTTGCGCAGCTTCTCTGCGCCCAATGCCTTCGTGAATATGTCAGCTACCTGATCTTCTGTGCTGACATAAACTAGATCAATAAGACCTAGTAAAACCCTCTCCCGCACATAATGATAATGCACCTCAATGTGCTTTGTTCTAGCATGATAGACTGGGTTATTTGCCAAGTGTATACTTCTCATGTTGTCACAATAAATGACAACTGGCCCATCTGTAGGTTGATGCATATCATAAAGTAGCTTATGCAACCAAGCTACCTCACATGCAGCCATTGCTGCACCCCTGTACTCGGCCTCTGTGCTCGACAAGGCAACTGTAGGCTGTTTCTTGCTGCTCCAAGTGACTGCAGCACTCCCAAAAGAGAACACATATCCACTGGTAGATCGTCTATCAGAAATACTACCAGCCCAATCAGCATCAGTGTATCCATGCAGCTATATTTGAACCCCAGTCTCATAAAATAGTCCATATGCAATGTGGACTTCACATACCTGAGTATGCGTCTAGCCGCATCCAAATGTGGTTTCCTTGAAGCCTGCATAAACTGACTTACCAATCCAACAACATAGCTCAAATCTGGCCTGGTAATAGTCATATAAATCAAACTTCCTACTATGCGTCTGTACATAGTAGGGTCTTCTAGAAGCTCACCTGCATCTGTGCTCATCTTCACATTCTGCTCCAAAGGAACTGAAATAGGCTTACAGCCTGTCATCCCATATTTGGACAGCATGTCCAATCCATACTGCCTGTGCAAGAGCTGTATCCCACTTAGTGATCTAATCACCTCAATGCCCAAGAAATAACGCAGCTCTCCCAAATCCTTCATCTCAAACTTCTGCTTCAATAGCATTTTCACATGAAGGATATCTTCATCACTGTCACCTGTCATAATCAAATCATCAACATAAATGACAAGTAGCATAATACCTTTCTCTGTTTTTCTCACATAAAGTGAGAAATCTGCCTTGGAAATCTGAAAGCCAATAGTGACAAGATACTGTTCTATCTTGTCAGACCATGCTCTAGGTGCTTGCTTCAAGCCATACAAGGCTTTCTTCAACCTGCAAACAAACTCAGGATGAACAGCATGCACATAACTTGGTGGCTGCTCCATATAGACCTCTTCTTGCAAATCACCAAGCAAGAAGGCATTCTTTACATCCATCTGATGTAAAGACCATCCCTTTGATGCAGCCATAGCAATGACTGCTCTTACGGTTGCCATCCTTGCAACCGGACTGAATGTTTCTTCATAGTCAATGCCATATGTTTGTGCATACCCCTTGACTACTAATCTTGCCTTGTATCTGTTCACAGAACCATCTGCATTGTGCTTCACCTTATAAACCCACTTACAGCCAATTGCATTTTTACCTTTAGGCAAAGGTACCAATTCCCATGTAGCATTTGCTTCCAAGGCATCCATTTCTTCATCCATGGCTTTCTCCCATTTTTCTTTTCCCATGGCTTCCTCAAAAGAAGTGGGTTCTGGTTCCTGTATCACTTTAACCATATATGCATAGTGAATGGCTGTAAATCCATCATATTTCAGCCTATCCACAAGATACCTAGCTCTCGTAGACCTGTGCAAAGTAGGTTCACTCCCAGGTGCTCTCAAAACATCCCTGGTCTTCCTTACTCTAGGTGTAACAATAGAAGGAATACCCAACTCATCATCAATGCTCTGTTCTGAGCCACTAGATTCACCATCCACATAAGAGTGACCTGCATTCACATCAAACATGGGCTGATCAACCTTCTCTTTTCCTTTTCGTGATACCTGCATACCACTATCTACATTGCTTTGAGAAGATTCTCCTGATCTCAATCTGCCTGTCCATGGCGAAGAATGTGAACCACTGCTAGAGGACGCTCCAGGTCCACTAATATTTTGTGACTGCTGCTGTGAATTCTGTGCAGCATTACCATTTTGTGCATCTACATCATCAATCACATTTACTGGTTTGTACCAGCTACTCATCTCATCAAAAACAACATCTCTGCTCACTGTAAACTTACGAGTAGAAGGGTTATAGCATCTATACCCTTTTTGCTGCAGAGAGTAACCAATAAAGATGCACTTCTCAGCTTTTGGATCCAACCTGGATCTCAACTCATCTGGCACATGTACATAGGCAATGCAACCAAAAATTTTCAAATGAGAAATATCTGGTTTCCTACCAGTATACCTCTCCTCTGGAGTCATTCCATGTATTGCTGCAGTGGGAGTCCTGTTCATTATGTAGACTGATGTAGCAACTGCTTCAGCCCAAATCTGGCAAGTCTTTTTCATTGAGCATGGCACGAGATACCTCTCCAATATGCCTGTTTTTCCTTTCTGCAATTCCATTTTGTTGTGGGGTATGACTGCATGAATATTGTTGCTTTATGCCATGCTCCTGCAGGAACCTTGCAAACTCATTTGAGAGGTACTCTCCCCCTCCATCTGACCTTAGGCATTTTATCTGCAGGCCTGTTTCTTTTTCAACCATAGCTTTAAGAGTTTTGAAATGCCCAAAAACTTCACTTTTCTTTTTCATAAAATACACCCAAACTTTTCTGCTATAGTCATCAATAAAAGTGAGAAAATAATGACAGCCTCCAAGAGATGCAGCTTTAGTAGTCCACACATCAGAGTGGATTAATTCCAATGGCTTCTCACTCTCTTGAACATGTCTAGGAAATGGTTTCCTTGCCTGTTTTCCAAACTGACAAGCTTCACATACCTTATGCATTTCTGCAACCTTGAATTTGGGCAATCCTGCAACAATATTTTGGGCCTGCATTGATTTAAGTCGCTGTACATTAACATGACCAATGCGTTTATGCCAGATATCAATATCTGCAACTACACCGGTCCCATGTGCAAACATTGCTGCACTCAATTCAGACATATTTGCATCCAATGTAAACATTCTGCCCTTCTTCTTTCCTTTTGCTATCAAGTGACCTTTATTTTTCATATCCTCAACAAAGCATCCATGAGGATTAAATCTGACCTGCAAGCCCTGCTCAACCATTTGACCGACAGAAACCAGATTCTTGGTGATATTCGGGACATGAAATACATCGGACAGGTATTTCTTTTTCCCATCCTGCATAGACAAATGAATTTTTCCAATCTGCACAATAGGATGTGCAGTATCATCACCAGTCTCCACAAATCCTGGTTTTTCCATTTTCCTTGCATCCTCCATCCATTCTGCATGACCTGTCATGTGGTTTGATGCACCTGAGTCAACATACCACACATTATTGCTTTCTTCTGCACTTGTCACAGAATTGTTCATGTGCTGCACCATAAACAAATGCTCATTTCTGTCATCACCCTGTCTACTAGAAGATGCATAGTTCCCTTGTTGCAGTTTTCCATTCATGATGTCATTCTGCTTTTTATAGCAGTCTTTAGCCATATGACCCATTTTACCACAGTAGTAGCATTCAACATTGCTGTTTGCATTTTGGCCTCTTTGCCATCCACCACGACCTCTTTGGCTCCCCCTGCCTCTAGAGTTACCACGTCCTCCTCCATAGGACTGGTTTTCTTGAGTTTGCTGCATATTCTAATTTCTACCACGGCCTCCAAATCGGCCTCCTCTACCTCTGCCTCTACCTCTTCCAGCATTTGAGTAGAAGACAGCTTCTTTTGAAGTTCCTCTTGAAGAAGATGCACCACCATTTCTTTGCTCCTCAAAAATTAGAAGAGCAATCAGCTCCTCAAAATGAGGAAATCTTTCACGAACTGAAATGGATGTCTGAAATTGTGCATAATCCTTTCCTAGACCATTCAAGGTCACAGAAACTAAATCATCATCTTCCACTGGCGACCCAATGGAAACAAGTGCATCTGCAATCTTCTTCACCTTCATGTGGTAGTCATTGATGCTCATATTTTCTCTCTGCACATTATGCAACTCTTGCTTGAGCTGCATTTTCCTGGCTTGCGTATTTGTGCTATACATTTTTGACAAAGTATCCCATGCCTTCTTTGGCGTACTTGCATCTTGAATATGCACAATCATAGAGTCTGAAATGCTGATAGACAGCCAGTACATAACTTTCCTGGCTCTCTCATGCCATGCTTTGAATGCCTGCATTTGCTGTTGATTTGGAACATCAGGAAGAACTGGTTCTTCTTCATTTCCTGCAACAAATTCCCAATATCCTTTTCCCATAATGAAATTCGTCATTCTAAACTTCCATGCCTGGAAGTTGTTCTTGTCAAGCTTTTCAGTGACAATCTGTGACAGAGAATCAGACGCCATTACAGAATACTGCAAAAAATTCTGTCACTGCAAAAAACACAGCTTCACTCTTACAAGGGCAAATCTGCAAAACTGGCGAAAGTGGTATTTGACCACACAGTCACTTCCTAGTGACGATTTTGCATAAACAGGAACCAAGGATGATTCTGAAACTCCCAATGTCTCTGCGCACAAGCATACGATGCAATTTCTATAGTAACTTTTCACCGACCTGTAGAACAGTGGTCGCACAGCATAAAATAGGGTCTTTTCCTGAGTGCATGCAGAAAACTTCCGCCTCCAAAACAGGCCCCGAAATGGCCTCAAATCAAAAAAACAGGGTCGCCGAGGGCTAAAGCCTCCTCCCGCAGCATATACTGCCCTCTTGCTTCACCGCGAAGGGCGTCTCAACCTGAGACAATGCACTCTTGCAATTTCCGACTGTGCTACCTGTAGAGATCTGCTCCCAAAACAGAAAATGAAAGCAACACTGCTCCTCTTACTAGAACACCGCGAGCTTGGCTTGCTTTCTTGAGCTCCTTACCACAAACAAGGCTCTGATACCATGTCAAGATTGTGGGAGAGAAGGAAGGAGACTCACTTGTAGCTTTCTTGCTTACACAATGGGGGAATACACACAGAGGTGGAGGCTGAAAACAGTTTTCCTCTTCTTAGTTGTGTAAGCCAAAAGAACTCTCATACAAAGAAATAGAAGAACCCTATATATGGGTCTCAAACCAAACTCAACTAACTAAGGTGGCATACTAACTGAGCCACAAAGTAGAGTAGATAAGGATAGCTATCATGTAGCTATTATTCATGGGCGTGTACCAACCGCGTCTACAACTGACAAGTCGGTGACATAAATGCACAACGGTCACCCTGGCATATCATGAGTGGAGCTCGATATCTCAACAGTTGGAGCCAGAAACACTTATATAGGGAGTGGTAGTATCTCTAAGCTCTACTTCTTCCTTTTTTTTTTAGCTATGTCTAAGTCATCTTCTATCTCTTCTTTCTTGTCTTCACCCTCAATCTCAATGGATGGAGGTGTTTTAAGATCAAAAGAATCAAGCTCATCCTTCCCCTTCTCAAACTCCATTTCTTGAGCTCAGACTAGTTATTGTACTCCAACTAGATCCATGAAACAAGCGAATTTCTCTTTACCAAGTGATTTGGTAAAGATATCGGCTACCTGGTCTTCTGTCTTCACATGAAGTAGATCAATCTGTCCTGCAAGTACCATTTCTCTGATGAAAATGTAATGAATCTCTATGTATTTGGATCTAGCATGATAGACAGGGTTGCTAGCTAGCATCCATATACACCTCAGGTTGTTTACATAACCCTCACGCTACTCCATATATGCCTCTTCAAGCAAGTCACCATTCAAGAGTGCATTTTTGACATCCATTTTTCATAAATTTCAACCCTTAGAAGCCACTAATGCAATGACTATTCTCACCATTTCCATCTTGCCAAAGGAGCTGAAAGTCTCCTCATAATCTCGCCCGTATTGTTGTACATATGTCTTTGCAACGAGCCGGGCTTTATATCTTTCCAACGAACCATCTGACTTGCATTTCCCTTTATAAACCCATTTTCTTAAAGACATCGAGTACCTCATCCTTGTACTTCCGAATGTACAGCCATGTGTATCAGTTGAAATCATCTATCCAATCGACACTAGATTCTTGCAAATTTTGTTATGCCATCTGTCCAATCGACAATAGATTCTTGGTAATAGAAGGTACATGTAGTACATCATGTAGGCTCTTTTTTCTATTGTCATAGTTGCAGCAGTCTACCTTCCTATTGGTGGGATGTCTTGCATTCATGCCCAAAATCTTTCCATCCCTTCAGCTCCAAGTCTTGCATGACTTCCCAAACAACGTCCTTATGCTTGCTTGGTGCCTATCATGAAAGCTCTAGAAGGGCAAGATGGAGAAGAGACACTGGTTGGGGATTCCCTCCTCCTTTGTAGTTGTCCCCTCTCTTTTAGTGGATGCGGTGGCAGTGGTAGTGGCAATGGCAGCTTCTCTCTCTCTCTCTCTCCCTCTCTCTCAATCTCTCTCAATCTCCCTTATGTTAATCTGTCTCCCTTCTTCTCTCTATACATCTCTTCATCAACAAAAAGAGAAAGAGAAGTAAAGAAAAGAGAAAAACAAAGAGAGAAGAGATAATACATTTACCTCAAAGCTTGAAGAAGAATCCTTTCGCGCTTCTCTCATTCTTCTTCTTCTCCTTCACAGGTTCCTTCATTCTTCTTTGCAGTTGTCCCCTCTATTTTTGTGGTGGATTGGCAGTGGCAGTTCTCTCTCTCTCTCTTTCTCTCTCTCTCTCTCTCTCTCTCTCTCTCTCTCTCTCTCTCTCTCTCTCTCTCTCTCTCTCTCTCTCTCTCTCTCTCTCTCAATATCTCCCTTGTGCACGTTGATCTATCTCACTTCTTCTCTCTATACACTCTTCATCAACAAAAAGAAAGAGAGAAGTAAAGAAAAGAGAAAAACAAAGAGAGAAGAGATAATACACTTACCTCAAATCTTGAAGAAGAATCCTTTCGCGCTTCTCTCCTTCTTTTTCTTCTCCTTCACGAGTTCCCTCCTTCTTCTTTGCAGTTGTCCCCTCTCTTTTTGTGGTGGATTGGCGGTGGCAGCGACCTCTCTTCTCTCTCTCTCTCTCTCTCTCTCTCTCTCTCTCTCTCTCTCTCTCTCTCTCTTGCTTGTTTACAAACCTATAAAATGCTATGCTCGGGTTTTGACACTTTTTTATGAAGCCCCTCTCTCTCCTGTTTTTTATTTCTCTCCATCTCTCTCTTCCTTCCCCTCCCTTCTTCTCTCTATTTCTCTCCCTCCTTCCCTCCCCACTCTCACTCAACTCATCTCATTGCAAAGACAATCAAAGATAGAAAATAAAAAGCTTAAGAAACAAAGATATGGAAAGAAATGTCACCCCACCTCTCTTCATCTCTCTCTCTCCCCTCTCCCTTTACTTTTCTTTATTAACATTCTCTCTCATTCTCTCATTGTTTTCCTATTTCTCTCTCCCTCTCTCTCGCTCTCTATTTTTTCTCTCTATCTCTCTTTCTCCCTCTCTCTCTCTTC
>NW_028229562.1:529620-556512 GCF_053477565.2 Lygodium microphyllum | reverse complement strand
TGAGTCGTAAATTTTTCTATTGATTTCTCTCCGCTTGTAGTGACGGTGAACTGTTGCCTTCTCTTCATCAAATACACACTGTGAGCTATATTCAGAGTTTTCTTCTCTTCATCAAATACTAACCCACCAGAGGGCACAACATGTCGAGTTTTGCTATTTTGACATGGAGACTAGCCAGTGATTGCTTAGAGCACAGGGTTTCATTAAGAAATGGGGAGATTCTTTTGAGTGAGTACTACCTACAGAATCTATTGCCTCCAACACAAAAATTCCAAGGGTTGCAAGCTGTCATAGAGAATGATGGTGGAGCAAACAACGTCACTGTGTCTCCAAGATGGGATCATGAAGGGCATGTGCACTATCTGATTGATAGTACATTATCAGCCACCTACTCTATCATGCACTCAAGTAACTATGTGTGTATCTCTAACAGTATTGAGTCAATAGAAGATGAGATTGACAACTACATTGATTGTACTCCTGGTTGTAGCAAATCAACTCCAGTGTGTCTTGACGTACACTCAGATAACAAGAAGGATGTTGATGACACAAATGTCGGGGAGGACCTATGTGTGGGTAGCCAAAGCGAGGACTTATCTTCCTATGATAACTCGATTGCAGCCTTCATTGAAGAGAAAGCTAGAACAGGTAGATTGAAAAAATTACTAGCGCTTTGTGGACTTCCACGAAGGGTGGATGAGCTCCCAATCGAGTATAATGGCACAATTGCTTTTGAGCTTCCAGCCATAGATAGCAAGAAATGAATGATGGGTATGGAACAAAAATATGATGGTCACCTGTGGTCGCGGCCCTCACAGACAAATATGGCAATTGAGTGCACTGTGCGCTTGAGCTATTGTCTTGGAAGTCTTCAATGTCTTAGGATCACTTGTCCTTACTACATAACAGAGGGAAAATACAATGATGTTTTTTTCCATGGTCACTTGGATAGAACCGTGAGCATGGGTTATCTTGCAAGTGAGGGAAACTCCAAGATAACATGTCACTATTGTCTTAATGTTGCTACTTGTGCAGCCATTTGCAAATGCATGATCTATTATGTGTTGCCACTAGATCCTACAATGACACGTTTGGTGATCCATGTTGGGGAGCATGCTCACAGTGTTCAACATGGCACTAAGAGGGCAACCCTTGACAAGGTGCGGCGGCTTGTGAGCACGGTCCTAAAGATCGAAAAGGGAGGCCCATGAAAAATATAGATGCTAGTCGCTCGGCAGATGTTGAAGGGACTTCATCAAATTCAACACCATGCTCTTTCTTAAAACCCTTAGCAACCAATAGAGCCTTGTATGCCAGCTTCAGGGCTCCAGGGTTACTTTTCAACTTGTACACCCACTTGCAAGGCAAAGCCTTCTTACCCTAAGGCAAGGAAACCAAATCCCAAGTCTAATTCTTATGCAATGAGTCAAGCTCAGATTGCATAGCCCTCTCCCAAGAGTGACAATCACCCCTGTGCATAGCCTCATCATAAGTGAGAGGCTCTCCTGCATCTGTAACCAGTAATAATCCATAGAGGGCACAAAACAGTCAGGAGGTTGTCTATCTCTAGTAGAATATCTAAATTCAAGCTCTGTTGCTTGACCGACATCATGTCTAACATCAGCATGTCTAATATCTGGGCCATGAGCATCAGGTGATGTTGCACGCTATCTAGCTAGCTGTGGAGTGGGCTGAACGGGAGCAGGTGGCTCCTCCTGAAAGATAACTCTGCGTACTTCAACTACTTTCTCAGGATGCATATGCATTTTGTCATCATGAAAGATGACATCATGACTGTGGATCACTTTCCACGCGTGCGGATCCCATAGACGGTAACCCATCTCCCTTGCATCTCCATAGCCAATGAAAATGCCTTTGATAGTCTTAGGATCCAGCTTATTGCGTTTGTCCTTGGGCACATGGCAGAATGCCTCACATCCAAAGACACGCAAATGATCATAAGAGAGGGACTTGCCTGCCCATACCTCCTCTGCAACCTGAAAGTCAATGCCATTGCTAAGCAACCTGTTAATAAGATGCATTGTAGTAGTAATTGCCTCAACCCAAAAGTGCTGCGGTAAGCCAGCTTAGCTAAGCATGCTACGGACCCTTTCCTGAATGGTCCTATCATGCGTTCAGCCATACCATTTTGGGGTGGGGTGTAAGGGGTGGTCAATTGTCGCTTAATACCCCACTCATCACAAAACTACTAAAAAACACGTGATACATACTCAGTCCCATTATCTAACCTTAGGCATTTCAATCTATTCCCAGACTAGTTCTCTGCTAATGCAAGCCAACGCTAAAATGTGTCTAAGACATCAGATTTTCTCTTGATGGGATAAGCCCAAACCTTACAAATACCATATTGGAGAATATGGAAATTTCCCATAAGTTTGGGACACGTGGTCAAATCTTTGGATTTGTCATAACTTGAACATTATAACTCCAAATTGAGCGTTCTATAGCTCAATAGATTCCATTTTTCAAGAGCTTTCCAATGATAGGTCACATCATATGGTTTTGAGAAACTTATGGGTATATTATCCGGGTGCCACCTTTTTAGTATTCAAAAAATGGAAATTGGGAGATTCCCAAACTCACTAATATTGTGTTTACATGAGTAATCATCTATGAAAGTAACAAAGTACTTTGCTCCATCGAGTGATTGACAGGGCATGGGCCCACATATATCTGAGTGCACAAGAGCCAAGGGCTCACCCATGCATTTCTTACCAAACTTTTTATGCATATTTCTAGTCTGCCTGCCATACAAACAATGATCACAAGAATCAAAATGCAGAGAGTCAAAAGGCCAAAGATACTGCAAAGCACTAAGCATTTTCATTCCTTTAAGGGACATATGCCCCAAACGAGCATGCCAAAGGGATACATGGGGGATAGAATCCACAAACAAAACATGATCCAAGGTAGCTCTGGATAGAAGTAAGGGATAGAGGCTGGCAGGCTTGGCACCTCTTGCAAGCATAAGCTTGCCACGAATAATCTTCCATGCAGAGTCTCCAAAAGACACAAAATACCCTACATCATCAAGCTGTCCAGCTGACATGAGGCTGCGAGTCAACGCAGGTACATGGCGTACATCATGCAAAACAAAAGAACTACGAGAAGGAAACTACAACCTAACATCTCCAATGCCCACAATGTCAAGAGACATGTCATCACCAAGATGCACAAAACTAGAGATGGTACGATAGGTATGAAACCAATCTCTACAGGGTGTCACATGAAATGACACACTCAAATCCAAGAGCTAGCACTACGCATACATAGAATTATCTCAGAAGCCTGTAAATATCGTATGAAGAAGCTACAAGTATGTAATCGTCATTTGAATTAGTGGCTTGCATGACATTAACCTCTTCTATCTTCACACTGGACTTTGCAGGTACAATACTGTACTCAAAAGACTTTTCTTGCACTTTCTCTTTTCCCTTTTCCTTGGGCTTATCATCGTGCATCTTATGGCACTATGGCCTAATATGTCCTACTTTCTTACAATAATGACAAGTAAAATCACGCTTCCCTCCAAGGGACTTACTACGACCACGTGACTTAGACCTGGACTTCTGAGAATCCCTGCCCTTATAATCATTGTCATGCCTGCCATGTCTGCCACCTCTAATGGTCAATGCATGTGAAGAGCAGGAAGCATAATTGTTTCTCCTGTTGATTTTCTCAGCCAATAAAGCACTCTCAGCATCTTTGATTTTCAGCCCATCAAGCTTGTTCGTGCATATGGCAGTACGGAAGACATCCCATGATTCAAGAAAGGTGCCAAGAAGAAACAATGGGTGCAAGTTGTCTTTGAACTCAATACCCAATGATAATAGATTCTTCATGATAGCATGAAACTGGCTGAAATAAGATAATATGGATATCCTCTCCTTCATGCAAAGGTCCACTAACTACTTTAGCCAATACATCTGTGACGCAGGACTCTGCTGTGCATAAAGCTCCTTAATCTTCTCCCATAAGTCCCATGCACTCTCATTCTCATCTTCAACAACATTATGAAGTGACAAGATAATGGTAGACTTGCATAGCTCATCAACTTCCATCCAAACATCATCATCCATATCCTCGGGTTTAACACCCTTGAAACGCAAGGGCTTAATTTGCAACTTTTGCACCAAAACCTACCATATATCGTACTTCCAATACCCATAGTTGGTACCATCCAACTTGGCAATGTTAAAGAGAGTTGTGTCTTTCAGATGACTAGCCATATTGTCCCAAATCAATGCAAAAATGTAAAATTGCATATTGTTGTAATGAGCAAAAAATGCACTAAAACCACTGCTAAAATTGGTTGAAAGAGTGGATATCACCAAGAGAAGTACATGTCCACCAAAAATAACCAAGATAACATCAAATAGTAACCATTACCCTCGTAGAAGTGCTCAAAATCTACAGATTTCAGCTTGCTGGAATAAATGACAGCAGTATGTAAAACTGTCCCAAAGTGAAGCAATCACTAATACATATGCACTGTAACTACTAGGTAGCAAGGTACATCCAATAGTGAATGCCAAGGAGCAAGAAGATACCAAGAACTATCAAACCAATAACCTTTCAAGCAAGAGACATCTCATATGTCTAGAAGTTATGTATGTAATGGGTCTCAGGGTAAGAGAAGAGACCAAGCACAAGCACAATTGATAGAGCAAGAAGCTCAATGCATAACCGTCCAGGATGCATAAAAAATTGATAAACTTGTGAAAAATATAGGTGCCTACCCTAATAGGTGTATCAAATTAGCCCACTACAGACTAACTGCAGACATAAAGCTCTTAGGAGAGCAAATGCATGTAACTGCTCCACAAACTCAAGCTCAAGTGTTAGTAAGACTCTGTGTACATCTGAATATACCAAGAGACTCCCACTGGAAGTAAAATCAAATGTAAATAGAGCAAGCAACGCTCTAATACATGGAGTACATAGCATCAAACATGCCAAATCCCAGTAGGATACATCCAGAGCATAAATCCCAAGCTATCTCAAACCCGTAAAGCATAAGCCTGAAAGCATTCAAAGAGCATGTAACTGACAATGAAATGTAATGCCCACTATGTGCAAGATGCTCAAATACATCTGAAGACGAAGCTCCAAGTAACTGTCAAGCATTGGCAAACCAAGTGGCAGCCATATCTGACCAAAGCATAAATGTAAGAAGCCTAAATGTCAAGCAGTGATAATAGGCATAAATCAGTCCAAAGCCTACCACCTAAAGCCAAATGCCAATGAAAGATGACTCCAAGCTCAAAAGCATTCCGAAACCAAAAAGAAGCATTTGACAATCTCCAAATACATCGGTATGATCATTCAATCCTCCAGTAAGCACCCCGGATCCAAAAACCAATGCATACACCAAGTAAATGAGCTTCAGTCCACTATATTATAGTAAAATATTTACAGTTAAATGATGTCCAAATTTGCTCCAAATCAGTCCCAAAGCATAGACATAGCATCCCATAACATCTAGGAATCATCGGGCATCAATAGACATCAAATGGGCAATGCCAAGAAGCATCAAACAGTGAACGTTAAGTGTTGCCATGTTTTGACAGTCCTAGGACTGTGTATCCAACAATGGCTGAAGGGGGGAAGCACTCGAATCGATCATCGGGAGCCAAGAACTAATGACGAGGAGTCCAACAATGATTGGGAAGGTTGCTAAGAGTGTCGAGAAGCCGGGGAAGAAGCGGGAAATGCCAGGAGCAGGTCAGCCTAATTCCCTAAAAATGTGCCGCATTTTGTGCTGGCTATTCTTGGGGGCTAGGGGGTCTTCAACAGTGCTTTGGAGCACTTGGCAATGTTGAGGGGGTTCCGATGCAGCCGTAGAAGGTGCCAATGAAGGTCTAGAAGCTCGAGGAGGAGGTGGGAGATCAAAACATATCTGCAAATGAAGGTGTCATGGCTGCCATTGAAGCTCAGGTTGAAGCTCTTCAAATCTGGCCTGAAGAGAATGTCGGGCAAGCTACAATGCCTTTGCTTTGATACCAGTTGAAAGGGAAGTGGAACCCAGGAGGAAGAAGCTTGGTGGTGAGAGCTATGGTTTATGGAGAGCAAGAGCAAGAGAGAGAGTGAAACTCAAAGTGGGAACTCCAACAACCAGAATGTGTGGCCGGGCCTTTCTTTATTCAAACTATCACTAAAAGAATAAAGAATAAGTGACTGTGACGTGCGCCCTCCACCTATAGTGTGCAATGGTGGTTTCTGTCAGTGTAGTAATATGTAGTAATACATGGGCGGCTAGGCAAAGGCGCCTTCACCCCCAACACCCGCACTAAATAGACATATGGCCTTCTTGTCCCCCTACCTTTATATGCATTAGGTGCATCAAACAATTTCTTCACCATTACCATTGCTAGTTCCTACAACATCCATTCTTAGAGACCCTTGAATATGTCCATCCCTACAAAAGGGAAGCATGTCATTTGTAAAAATGTCTGATCTAGAGCATGGCCATGAAGGTGGAAAGAGGAAGAGTGAGCTCATGAGGTGACAGACATCAAGACCCAATGCCACACAAGTGAATTAGGTTCCAAGATGGAAGCTTGGACTCATAAATATAGTCTTGTGTGTTGACAATGACACAGACAATTTGCTAGAAGTACAAAAGTACTATGACATTGCATTCAAAATGAGAGCAAGTATAATGCTTTATAAGAATAGACTAGGCTACACTTTCCACCACTATGCATATGGCATTCTGCATCCTGAGCCCACACTACTCCATACAAAGAGGTTAAGCTAGGTGTGATTGCCAATATCTTAACACCCCTCCTCAATCACAACCACAAAAGTACAAAGTGTGTAGAGGCTTTAGTGAGCAACCACTTGCAAAGTGTAGGCACACCACAAACATGGTAAACACTAGAGGCTATCACAAAAAAGGCTAAGTGTGGGTACCAAAGACATGGTGGACATCCAGAGGCTGTAATAGTACAACACTAGCTATCCTTTCTTAAAAGTGTATTTCTTTGCTTTTAGGTCATGGAGCTGCTTCATCCAATGCTTGGTCACCTCCTGATGTAGCAAGCTCTACAATCTAATCTCATCAAGGTGTATCAGAGTCATAAAGCACTCTAAGAGGGCATCCCCGTCACCCAAAGAATGATTGATCGCAAATCTTATCGTCAACAACTTGATATCTAGAGGTATGACGCACTCCTGTCCATGTACTAACTTGAATGGGGTGTGACCAGTAGCTCGTTTGAATGCCGTATTGTATGTCCACACTGCCATATACAACTTTTTGTCCCAATCTCGTTTCTTTTCCGATACTACCTTAGACAGAATGCCCACAAGCTGCTTGTTGGTACTCTCAACCTGCCCATTGGCTTGTAGGTTATGGAGGGTTGTTTTATTGTGCTTGATGTGCCAAGCCTCAGTCATGCTTTTTATCACTTTGTTTAGAAAAAATGCATCCCCCAGTCCGATACTATTTCTTTTGGCAGACCAAATCGACATACTATTTGCTCTAATAGGAAACTGGTGGTTTCCTTTGCATTATCTTTCCGTGTCACACATGCTTCCGACCACTTAGTAAAATAATCAGTTGCTACAATAATATATCTTTTCTGTGTAGTGGACGACAGAGTAATAGGGCCCACAAAGTCGATCCCCTACTTCTCGAACAGAAGGATCGCCATAATAGGAGTGAGTGGTCCCTTCCTATTCTCTCGACTATCATGTCGTTGACAGATGTCACATCTTTTAACGTACTTGAATGCATCTTGGAAGATGGCTGGCCACCAATATCCCGCCCTCAAGGCTTTTTTTGCAGTTAACCGCCCAACAAAATGACATTTGCAAGCAGAGTCATGGCACTCTTCTAAGATGAAAGGGACCTCGTCAAGCATTACACAACGACGATAGATATCGTCTACCTCTTGCCGATACAACATGCCTATGATTACTATGAATTTTAAAGCCTGCTATTTAATCTTTCTCTTTTTTGACTTCGGTAGACCAGCTCTAGTCTCTCCCGTCAAAAAATAATGTGTTATTGCTGCATACCATGAGGGAATAGATGCCGTGTCAATCTTGGATAATGAGCCCCAATCCCACTGCCTTCAGCCAACTCCCCAAAGTCCACAAGGCACTCTACGATACCCTACAACCTGGGTGGCTTGCTCTTAACCTCATAATCAAACTCCTGCAAGTGATTAACAACGCTGCCAAATGGTCGGGCGGTTGTAGCTTATTCATCAGTAGTCATAGCGTTTCCGCCTTCATATAAAGGACAACCTTCTCATAAAGAATATAGTGCCTGAACTTTTTGGTCGCAAAGACCATCGCAAGGCACAAATTTTCCATATAAGTATAATTAGTTTTGAATACACCCACCTTCCAACAACTTCCGACTGGCAATAGTAATCGGGTGATACCACTTCTATTCCCACATCTGTGCTAAACAACAACTAATGCTATGCATGGTAGCTACTGAAAAGATACAAAAAAAATTTCCCCTCTTCGGTGCTTTCAGCATATATGCTCTTGCGAGTTCCTACTTTACATCCTCGAAAGCCACCTAACAAGGGTCACTCCACATAAACAAACAATTGAAGGGTAACAAATTAGTCAATGGCAACATTCTTTCTACCAAAGCGTTTACGAACCATCGATAATATCCAACTAATGACAGAAAGATGTGGACTTCTTTGGACTCATGGTGACTATAGCTTTGATCTTTTTAGGATCCGTCGCAATCCCTACTGAGCTAACTACATGGCCCAGTAGAATCCCATAAGGTACGCCAAAAACACACTTCCTTGGATTGGTGCTATGTTCTAAGAGAAACATGGGATTAATTGACAAACTATCTATTATTACAACACTATCTCCTAATGGCCAGTAATAAGAAAAAAGACCCCACTATTGAAACATTGAATGACGGTGTCATGGAATTTCAAGAGGATCAAAATTACACAAAAAAGCCCATAATTTTGAAAAAATAGATGAAGATTTAAGCATTGGGATTGCATACATCACACACCAAGGACACAACGACATACATGAAGTGCATCCAATGAGTGATTACCTTTTACTGTCAGAAGAGTTAGGACATGTCAATGAAGGCCTTTCTAAGGATTTGAAGACTTTTAATGAAGGCTTAACACATATGAATCAAGTTTTGTTGCAAGAAGGGATGGCACAAGTAAATAAGGAAATCTCTGATTTGCAGCAAAGCAACCAATATTTATTCCAAGAACTCATCTCACCCATAAAGGAAATTGGAAGCAAGCCACAAAGGAAACTTGAAATTATTGAAGGATCCACATGCAATCCCCTTTGTTGGTAATCCTTTCCATCCAAATAAAGAGAGTTCTCAGCTAGCTATGCACACTTTTGAAAGGGGAGAACCATCTAGAGTGAGGGGCAACCATCACCCTTCACAAATCCATAACATTCATACCACAAGGCCTTAGTTTCGTAGCCCAAAAGATAGTCATAGACATGAAGGGGAACAAGATAGCAATTAATGGGATTTGATTATCATGGATGTGCCCCCTTCTTCAAGACTTTTTATCATCAATCCTCAAATGTACAAAAAGGAAATGTAGTCAACAATCAAGTTCATGAAGGTGGAAGGTATCGGACCATGGCATCCCAAACCAAGAGCAAGTTTCAAATGGTCAACCCTCATCTCATGGGTTTGGGAAACCTAATTTTAGGAAAAACTCATGAAACAAATATTCATGGAGGCAACATTCTTATGGGCAGCCATCTTACAAATGAAAAAGAATATAAGGAAAATATCAATATCACTAATTTCAAAGGGGATAATGCTTCACTCAAAATGGGAGGAGTGGATTAATGAGCTTGAATTGTACTTTACCCTTTATCCTAGAAGTGAAGAAGCCAAGATTTATTTCACTGCTCTTCATCTTGAAGGTTATGCCCATACTTGGTGGTATTACATGCACAAGATTGGGAAAAACTTTCTCACTTGGGAGGAGTTCAAGTAAGTAATGATTGATGTTTTTATTTCTCATTTGGAGAAAGTAAGGCTCCAAAGAATATAGTATACATGTGCTCAAAGAGGAATGTTTGTTAGAGACTATTCCAACACCTACTTGAATCTCTCCATGTACGTTGAAGGCATTTCAAATTTTGCAAAGATGAATAAATACATTTTTGGTCTTGACCGTGCCCTATCACCGAAGGTAGGAGCTCAACAACCAAAAAGATTACATGAGACCATACAATTGACTGAAAGATACTCCTCGAAGTACAAGAGAGATGCAGGAAATTTCTAGCAAAGGATTATGGTCAATAATATTACCAATCAACCTACAAAATATGGGCAAGTTTTTAGCCAATCAAGAGACTCTTTTAAGCAAGAAAATAGGGGTTATAACAATCAAAACAGTTATTATAGCAAAGTGCCAACTTTTTCCACTGTTTATGCCTCAAAAGAGGGTAAAAATTATGCACAAAAACAAGGGAAAATTTTCAAAAATCTGGCTAAGACAAGAGGCACTTTTTCAAGAGCTGAAAATGCTAAACCCTAAACCCTAAACCCCTCACAATTAGTTTAGGGTTTAGGGTTTAGGGTTTAGGGTTTAGGGTTCAGGGTTCAGGGTTCAAGGTTCAAGGTTTAGGGTTTAGGGTCTAAAATTAAGATTTCAATTAAGGTTCAAAATTAATGTTTAAATTAAGGTTTAAATTAATATTTAAATTAATGTTTAAATTAAGGTTTAAATTAAGGTTTAAATTAAGGTTTAAAATTAAGGTTTAAATTAAGGTTTAAAATTAAGGTTTAAATTTAAGGTTTAAATTAAGGTTTGAATTAAGGTTTAAATTTAAGCTTTAAATTAAGGTTTAAATTTAGATTTAAATTTAGGTTTAAAATTAAGGTTTTAAGTTAAGGTTTAAATTTAAGGTTTAAATTTAAGGTTTAAAATTAAGGTTTAAAATTAAGGTTTAAATTAAGGTTTAAAATTAAGGTTTAAAATTAAGGTTTAAATTAAGGTTTTAAATTAAGGTTTAAATTAAGGTTTAAAAGGAAAAGCTCGGAGTTATGCGACTATGGAGTAAGTGTGCACTGAGAGGAGAAAAGCATGGGCCAAAAAAAGGATTTTCCATAAAAAAGAAGGGGGTTCCAACGTGTTTCGTGACCTCATGGTCACTCATCAGGGGCTTCTTTTGTGGAAAAGAAATTTGGCTCTAAAGTAGGAGAGGCTTTATAGGTTAGTGCACATGGGAGTTCGGCCGTTTTTGAAGAATTATGGCCGTTTTTAGGGAACAGAATTATGTCGTTAATCCTAGTTAGTGGAGGAAAGTACAAATGGTTTCGGCCCTTAATTGGTTTAGCAGGCCGGGAGATGGCGGTAAAGAGAAATGGGGGCGCACTGATTACATGGCTCTCATGATAAGGAGTTGAGTTTGGCTGTAATCATTGTGAGGATATGGACGTCGACTTAATTGGGGGGGTACCACATACAAGTCCATGTGGTGGAGGGTGGTGGATCCACGTTGCGGGATTCAGCTCCCGGCGAGCACGTGGAGCACACGAGCCTTTGGCGATGGCATGGCGGGGGTGGGTTGACGTGTCGCAAGTGGGCTGCTGATGAGTCGGCGTCTAGCATGGCGGATGCCAACGTGTCAGGCGGGGCTGGGGTTGGCACGGGGTAGTTGACACGACGGGCAGGTGCTCCAGTTTGGCTGGCGGATGATCATTGGTCCATGCAACATGCGCAGTCGATCGGCCAGTGAGGCGTATGCGGGTGCGGGTGGCCATTGTGTTAGGCGACCTATCGTCCGGGCACGCGGGTGGTCCGGAATCGCAGGTGGGCCGGTTGTAAGGGTCGGGGTGCTCTTTTTCTCCTGGGCGGACACAATCGGCGCAGTGTCCCTGGGTGGGGTCGGGGCACAAAGTCCCTAGGCAGGCGCACAGTGCTAGGGTGCCCTTTCTGCGACAGGGCCGGGAGAGGGGGGGTCCGTGGGGAGGGGCTCGTTACCCACGGGGTGTTGCACCCGTGTTGTGGGGTTTAAATAAAAGCCCCCAAACTTTAGAAGGTGGGGGCTCTTGTTTGAGGGGGCCATTTAAAAGGGGGGAGATTCCCTTTAGGATTTTATTGGGATTTTTTATGGGGGTGGATATTTTGCCCAAATCCCATTGCTATGAGACCCGTTCTTGTGAGGAGGGGTCGTTTTTATGAAAAGGAGGGAGCACGGTTGTTACCGTAGGTTGAGGTTGCCATAGCCTTGGGATTCGAAGGCGCTTTGAGTGACGTGCTCCATGGGGCCGAAAGTCAAATTTGGACCATACCAGGTAGGATTGGAGTTTTCTTCCATTCTTCCAACAAACTCGAGGGGTGGTATGTGAGCCAAGTTGGGAACTTTTTCCAGTGCTGCATGTAGTTTAGGGTTTAGGGAGGCCCCATAGTTTAAGGCTTTAGTATATTTTGTATAAGTGAGCTTCAGAACTACGGGGGTCCTTTTGGCTTTAGGATCTTGTTGGAGAAGTGTAGTGCGGTCCTTATAGGTGATTTTCTGGAAACATTGTCGGAGGAAGGGTATAGGGTGCCCTTTAGCACGGAGTCTCTTGTAGAAGAGGGTGCGTAGATGTAGATATCCTTCTTTGGAGCTTTCCCGAATTATGTAGCGTTTGAGTTCTCCTTTGATGAAGGACTTCTTTTGATGAAGAGGGTGCCAGGATGTCCATGGGAGATAATTATATGTATTGAGTGGCTTTTGATAGCACTTGGTGTCAAGGATTTGTTGGGCATTGAATTTGTTGCCTTTGAGGAAGACCACATCCAAGATAATTGCCTGCATGGTTGAGATAGTGGGTGTGATACGTATGTGGTCTTGGAGCGGGATTCCATAGCTTTTGAGGAATTCTATGAGGGAGTGTTTAGGTCCACTCCATATGCCAAATGCATCATCAATAAATCTTTTGTAGTAGAGAAGAGAGGGTGTGGCAAAATGTGGAGAGCTATTTTCCAAGTACCAAAGGAAAATGCAAGCATATACTACCGCAAAACTGCTTCCCATCGCCGTGCCTTTGAGTTGGAGCCATAGTGTATTATTGAAAGAGAGATAATTATTGCGAAGAATGAGCTCTGCAATAGATAATATGACTCTAGCGTGAGGATAAGGGAAGGCACGGGAGACAAAATGATTAAGTGCTATAAGGCCCTCGTCTACGGGAATGCTTGGATAGAGGCTTTCCACATCAAAGGTAAAGAGAAGAACATCTTTAGAGACTTGTAGATGTGAGAGATCTCGAATAAGAGTAAGTGAGTCAGGAAGATGGTACTTTTCATTTTTCAAAAGTGGAAACAGTTGATGATGGAGTCAAGAAGAGGCTTTTTCAAATACATAGCCAGTGTAGGCACAGATAGGTCATCCTACAAGGGATGGTTTGTGTATTTTTGGAAGAAAATACAAAGTGCAAACATTAAAGCCTCTGCCTAGTTCCTGCATCATGAATGCCACTTCTTGCTTTGAGATCTTCTACCGGGAAGAAGTCTACTGGGAATAAATTGTATACTACACTGGGCTTTAAGATCTTCTATCGGGAAGAAGTCCACTTTCTTGTAGGTGGAGGTATCTTCCAATTGCCTCATTCCTTCTTGGAAGTACCATCTGGCATCCAAAATAGTGACTCCCAAGTTTTTATATGCAGGCTTGATGATGATGGAGGAATCATCCATAAGTGATTTGAGACCTCCTCGAAGATACTTGTGGAGTCCACAAAACTGCTGGTTGCTGGTGTTTGCCATGATGTTAATGAAGGAGTGCCGATAGCGGGCAATAATAGCTTCCAAAGAGTCAAAAAGATTAGGAGGTTCCCATGCAGGGTTAGGAACCTTGAAGGAAGGAATGGGTCTGCTAGATTCCCGAAAGAACCATCGCAACCGAAGGGTTCGGGCAAGAGTATTGAAGCTTGCCAGTAACTCTTTGGGTGAGGGTGGGGAAGGTTCAGGAATGTAGTGCAGGCCCAGACCAAGGGTTTTCTTCTCAAGAGGAGACAATCTGCGGGAGGAGAGATTGTGGATGTTGAAGTTGCTGATGTGGTGATCCACTTGTGCAGGTGTTTTCCTACCAAAGAGAAGCCTTAGGTAGGCTGGGTAGTCCGTTAGGGGAAGCCAGAAAAGCTTGCGGCTTTTCTGATAGGGGTGCGGGTATTTTGGCGCCCGAGGATGTGGCCGACCCACGCGGTAGGGTGGGCCTTGGCATCGATTGTCCAGCCTTCTGGGCACGTGCCCAAAGTGGTTGTACCGTTGCTTGGGTGATGGGCGACTTGGAAGGACAGGGCAACAGACCTTTTTTTGGGCGGGAGGGGCGTCCCGGTCGAGCTCGTGATGGGTCCTTTGCCTTTGCGGGTGACGGTGGGCTGCATCGTTGCAGGTTGGCGAGGGTTGTTTCGTGGTTGCCATGGGGGGTGGCGACCTCTTCATGTGCTGCGACGGTTTGGCTGGGGGGCTCTCTGGAGCCCAGGCTTTTGCGTGGGCCGTCTTGGATGGCGTTGCCCGTTTTTTGCCTGGCGCTACCCATTTTTGGCCGTTGGATAGCTGATGTTGCTCCCTCCGTCCTGCGGCATTTTGCTGGATGTTGTGGCCGTGGTGAATGCGGAGACTCAGAGGAGAGGGTGTAAAGATTGCGATTGGTGCGGGTCCGCTTGGCTGCATTTCGGTTGGCCATGTTGTTGCGGGAAGTTGAGTGCTGGGGCTGTTTCCATTGACGGCGGACTTGGTGCTGCACCTCCTCCTGCACTAGCTGATTGACAGTGAGCTCCTTAGGTAGTTGTTCTACCTCTTCCATGGCGGCATTTCCCGCTTGATTAGGGCGGCCTCCTTGATTTTTTGGCCGAGTTGTGCCCGGAGTAAGAAGTTGTTTGCTGCTTCTTTGAAGTCAACGACTGTCGATCGCTTCCACGCTAGCACGAGACCTTGCCAATCACATTCGTCTTCTTCTATAAGAGAGACCGTGTTTGTTGTGCGGCAAAGCTCATCGATGTGACTGTGGCCGACGACCTCGAGGAAGGAATCAAACTGCTGTTGCAGGGTGGTGACGAGCTGCTCCTGCGCCGTGAGGAGGGCATCGGAACATGCATGTTTATAGGCGGCTATCAGCTCTGTGAGCTTGGCTAAGAGTGCCAGCTGCGCGGTCGGGTCGTCAACTTGCAGTGGTGGGTGAAGCTTCGGACTGTTGGGGACGAGTTGTTCCGTGTGTAGCTCACGAAGTCGGGAGGCAAAGGAGCGGGCGCGTTGCAGTCTACCAAACAATTTTTTGTACTCGGCTAGCGAGCTAGTGACGATGGCAATGAACTACGGGGGCCGCTCCAGATAGCGCATACCTTCCTCAGAGAGGTCGAGAAGGATGTCTTCTGCCTCAGGACTGACTTTCCGGCGTCGCTTGGCAGGCTGGCGAGAGATGCTAGAGGGGCAAGGAGCGAATGGCGGGAAGGGAGCGAAGGGAGACGCATGCTCCATGTTCAGAGAGTAGGCTTAAAATTAAGGTTTAAAAGGAAAAGCTCAGAGTTATGCGACTATGGAGTAAGTGTGCACTGAGAGGAGAAAAGCCTGGGCCAAAAAAGGATTTTCCATTAAAAAGAAGGGGGGGTCCGATGCGTTTCGTTACCTCACGGTCACTCATCAGGGGCTTCTTTTGTGGAAAAGAAATTTGGCTCTAAAGTAGGAGAGAAGGCTTTATAGGTTAGTGCACATGGGAGTTCGGCCGTTTTTGAAGAATTATGGCCATTTTTAGGGAATAGAATTATACCGTTAATCCCAGTTAGTGGAGGGAAGTACAAGTGGTTTCGGCCCTTAATTGATTTAGCAGGCCGGGAGATGGCGGGAAAGAGAAATGGGGGCACACTGATTACATGGCTCTCATGATAAGGAGTCGAGTCTGGCTATAATCATTGTGAGGATATGGACGACGACTTACTTGGGGAGGTACCGCATACAGGTCCACGTGGTGGAGGGTGGTGGATCCATGTTGCGGGATTCGAGCACATGGAGTGCATGAGCCTTTAGCGATGGCGTGGCGGGGGTGGGTTGACGTGTCGTAGGTAGGCTGCCGAGTCGGCGTCTAGCATGGCGGATGCCAACGTGTCGGGCGGGGCAGGAGTTGGCACGGGGTAGTTGACGCGACGGGCGGGTGCTCCAGTTCAGTTTTGGTGGATGGTCGTTGGTCCATGCGACGTGCGCGGTCGGTCGGCCAGTGAGGCGTACGCAGGTGCGGGCGGCCATTTTGTTAGGCGGCCTATTGTCCAGGCGCATGGGTGGTCCAGAATCGCAGGCAGGCCGGTTACGAATTGCGGACGGGCCGGTTGTAAGGGTCGGGGTGCCCTTTTTCTCCTGGGCGAACGCGATCGGGGCGCCGTCGGGGCGGACATGGGTGGGGCGTGATCAGGGAGCAGTGTCCCTGGGCGGGGTCAGGACGCAGAGTCCTTGGGCGGGCGTGTAGTGCTGGGGTGCCCTTTCTGCGACACGGCCGGGAGAGTGGGGCGCGTGGGGAGGGGCTTATTACCCATGGGGTGTTGCACTCGTGTGGTGGGGTTTAAATAAAAGCTCCTAAACTTTAGAAGGTGGGGCTCTTGTTTGAGGGAGCCATTTAAAAGGGGGGAGATTCCCTTTAGGATTTTATTGGGATTTTTTTTGGGGATTGATATTTCACCCAAATCCCATTATTATGAGACACGTTCTTGTGAGGAGGGGTCGTTTTTATGAAAAGGAGGGAGCACGGTTGCTACCTTTGATTGACGTTGCCATAGCCTTGGGATTCGAAGGCGCTTTGAGTGACGTGCTCCATGGGGCCGAAAGTCGAATTTGGACCGTACCAGGTAGGATTGGAGTTTTCTTCCATTCTTCCAACAAACTCAAGGGGGTGGTATGTGAGCCAAGTTGGGAACTTTTTGCAGTGCTACACATAATTTAGGGTTTAGGGTTTAGGGTTTTAGGGTTTAGGGTTTAGGGTTTAGGGTTATAGGGTTATAGGGTTTAGGGTTATAGGGTTTAGGGTTTAGGGTGTAGGGTTATAGGGTGTAGGGTTTAGGGTGTAGGGTTTAGGGTGTAAGGTTTAGGGTTTAGGGTGTGGGGTTTAGGGTGTGGGGTTTAGGGTGTGGGGTTTAGGGTTTAGGGTTTGGGGTTTAGGGTTTAGGGTTTAGGGTTTAGGGTTTAGGGTTTAGGGTTTTAGGGTTTAGGGTTTTAGGGTTTAGGGTTTTAGGGTTTAGGGTTTAGGGTTTAGGGTTTAGGGTTTAGGGTTTAGGGTTTAGGGTTTAGGGTTTAGGGTTATAGGGTTATAGGGTTTAGGGTTATAGGGTGTAGGGTTTAGGGTGTAGGGTTATAGGGTGTAGGGTTTAGGGTGTAGGGTTTAGGGTGTAAGGTTTAGGGTTTAGGGTGTGGGGTTTAGGGTGTGGGGTTTAGGGTGTGGGGTTTAGGGTTTAGGGTTTAGGGTTTAGGGTTTAGGGTTTTAGGGTTTAGGGTTTTAGGGTTTAGGGTTTTAGGGTTTAGGGGTTTAGGGTTTAGGGTTTAGGGTTTAGGGTTTAGGGTTTAGGGTTTAGGGTTTAGGGTTTAGGGTTTAGGGTTTAGGGTTTAGGGTTTAGGGTTTAGGGTTTAGGGTTTAGGGTTTAGGGTTTAGGGTTTAAGGGTTTAGGGTTTAGGGTTTTAGGGTTTAAGGGTTTAGGGTTTAAGGGTTTAGGGTTTAGGGTTTAGGGTTTAGGGTTTAGGGTTTAGGGTTAAGGGTTTAGGGTTTAGGGTTTAGGGTTTAGGGTTTAGGGTTTAGGGTTTAGGGTTTAGGGTTTAGGGTTTAGGGTTTAGGGTTTAGGGTTTAGGGTTTAGGGTTTTAGGGTTTAGGGTTTTAGGGTTTAGGGTTTGGGGTTTGGGGTTTGGGGTTTGGGGTTTGGGGTTTAGGGTTTAGGGTTTAGGGTTTAGGGTTTAGGGTTTAGGGTTTAGGGTTTAGGGTTTAGGGTTTAGGGTTTAGGGTTTAGGGTTTAGGGTTTAGGGTTTAGGGTTTAGGGTTTAGGGTTTAGGGTTTAGGGTTTAGGGTTTAGGGTTTAGGGTTTAGGGTTTAGGGTTTAGGGTTTAGGGTTTAGGGTTTAGGGTTTAGGGTTTAGGGTTTAGGGTTTAGGGTTTAGGGTTTAGGGTTTAGGGTTTAGGGTTTAGGGTTTAGGGTTTAGGGTTTAGGGTTTAGGGTTTAGGGTTTAGGGTTTAGGGTTTAGGGTTTAGGGTTTAGGGTTTAGGGTTTAGGGTTTAGGGTTTAGGGTTTAGGGTTTAGGGTTTAGGGTTTAGGGTTTAGGGTTTAGGGTTTAGGGTTTAGGGTTTAGGGTTTAGGGTTTAGGGTTTAGGGTTTAGGGTTTAGGGTTTAGGGTTTAGGGTTTAGGGTTTAGGGTTTAGGGTTTAGGGTTTAGGGTTTAGGGTTTTAGGGTTTAGGGTTTAGGGTTTAGGGTTTAGGGTTTAGGGTTTAGGGTTTAGGGTTAGGGTTTAGGGTTTAGGGTTTAGGGTTTAGGGTTTAGGGTTTAGGGTTTAGGGTTTAGGGTTTAGGGTTTAGGGTTTAGGGTTTAGGGTTTAGGGTTTAGGGTTTAGGGTTTAGGGGTTTAGGGTTTAGGGTTTAGGGTTTAGGGTTTTAGGGTTTTAGGGTTTTAGGGTTTTTAGGGTTTTAGGGTTTAGGGTTTAGGGTTTAGGGTTTAGGGTTTAGGGTTTAGGGTTTAGGGTTTAGGGTTTAGGGTTTAGGGTTTAGGGTTTAGGGTTTAGGGTTTAGGGTTTAGGGTTTAGGGTTTAGGGTTTAGGGTTTAGGGTTTAGGGTTTAGGGTTTAGGGTTTAGGGTTTAGGGTTTAGGGTTTAGGGTTTAGGGTTTAGGGTTTAGGGTTTAGGGTTTAGGGTTTAGGGTTTAGGGTTTAGGGTTTAGGGTTTAGGGTTTAGGGTTTAGGGTTTAGGGTTTAGGGTTTAGGGTTTAGGGTTTAGGGTTTAGGGTTTAGGGTTTAGGGTTTAGGGTTTAGGGTTTAGGGTTTAGGGTTTAGGGTTTAGGGTTTAGGGTTTAGGGTTTAGGGTTTAGGGTTTAGGGTTTAGGGTTTAGGGTTTAGGGTTTAGGGTTTAGGGTTTAGGGTTTAGGGTTTAGGGTTTAGGGTTTAGGGTTTAGGGTTTAGGGTTTAGGGTTTAGGGTTTAGGGTTTAGGGTTTAGGGTTTAGGGTTTAGGGTTTAGGGTTTAGGGTTTAGGGTTTAGGGTTTAGGGTTTAGGGTTTAGGGTTTAGGGTTTAGGGTTTTAGGGTTTAGGGTTTTAGGGTTTAGGGTTTAGGGTTTAGGGTTTAGGGTTTAGGGTTTAGGGTTTAGGGTTTAGGGTTTAGGGTTTAGGGTTTAGGGTTTTAGGGTTTTAGGGTTTAGGGTTTAGGGTTTAGGGTTTAGGGTTTAGGGTTTAGGGTTTAGGGTTTAGGGTTTAGGGTTTAGGGTTTAGGGTTTAGGGTTTAGGGTTTAGGGTTTAGGGTTTAGGGTTTAGGGTTTAGGGTTTAGGGTTTAGGGTTTAGGGTTTAGGGTTTAGGGTTTAGGGTTTAGGGTTTAGGGTTTAGGGTTTAGGGTTTAGGGTTTAGGGTTTAGGGTTTAGGGTTTAGGGTTTAGGGTTTAGGGTTTAGGGTTTAGGGTTTAGGGTTTAGGGTTTAGGGTTTAGGGTTTAGGGTTTAGGGTTTAGGGTTTAGGGTTTAGGGTTTAGGGTTTAGGGTTTAGGGTTTAGGGGTTTAGGGTTTAGGGTTTAGGGTTTAGGGTTTAGGGTTTAGGGTTTAGGGTTTAGGGTTTAGGGTTTAGGGTTTAGGGTTTAGGGTTTAGGGTTTAGGGTTTAGGGTTTAGGGTTTAGGGTTTAGGGTTTAGGGTTTAGGGTTTAGGGTTTAGGGTTTAGGGTTTAGGGTTTAGGGTTTAGGGTTTAGGGTTTAGGGTTTAGGGTTTAGGGTTTAGGGTTTAGGGTTTAGGGTTTAGGGTTTAGGGTTTAGGGTTTAGGGTTTAGGGTTTAGGGTTTAGGGTTTAGGGTTTAGGGTTTAGGGTTTAGGGTTTAGGGTTTAGGGTTTAGGGTTTAGGGTTTAGGGTTTAGGGTTTAGGGTTTAGGGTTTAGGGTTTAGGGTTTAGGGTTTAGGGTTTAGGGTTTAGGGTTTAGGGTTTAGGGTTTAGGGTTTAGGGTTTAGGGTTTAGGGTTTAGGGTTTAGGGTTTAGGGTTTAGGGTTTAGGGTTTAGGGTTTAGGGTTTAGGGTTTAGGGTTTAGGGTTTAGGGTTTAGGGTTTAGGGTTTAGGGTTTAGGGTTTAGGGTTTAGGGTTTAGGGTTTAGGGTTTAGGGTTTAGGGTTTAGGGTTTAGGGTTTAGGGTTTAGGGTTTAGGGTTTAGGGTTTAGGGTTTAGGGTTTAGGGTTTAGGGTTTAGGGTTTAGGGTTTAGGGTTTAGGGTTTAGGGTTTAGGGTTTAGGGTTTAGGGTTTAGGGTTTAGGGTTTAGGGTTTAGGGTTTAGGGTTTAGGGTTTAGGGTTTAGGGTTTAGGGTTTAGGGTTTAGGGTTTAGGGTTTAGGGTTTAGGGTTTAGGGTTTAGGGTTTAGGGTTTAGGGTTTAGGGTTTAGGGTTTAGGGTTTAGGGTTTAGGGTTTAGGGTTTAGGGTTTAGGGTTTAGGGTTTAGGGTTTAGGGTTTAGGGTTTAGGGTTTAGGGTTTAGGGTTTAGGGTTTAGGGTTTAGGGTTTAGGGTTTAGGGTTTAGGGTTTAGGGTTTAGGGTTTAGGGTTTAGGGTTTAGGGTTTAGGGTTTAGGGTTTAGGGTTTAGGGTTTAGGGTTTAGGGTTTAGGGTTTAGGGTTTAGGGTTTAGGGTTTAGGGTTTAGGGTTTAGGGTTTAGGGTTTAGGGTTTAGGGTTTAGGGTTTAGGGTTTAGGGTTTAGGGTTTAGGGTTTAGGGTTTAGGGTTTAGGGTTTAGGGTTTAGGGTTTAGGGTTTAGGGTTTAGGGTTTAGGGTTTAGGGTTTAGGGTTTAGGGTTTAGGGTTTAGGGTTTAGGGTTTAGGGTTTAGGGTTTAGGGTTTAGGGTTTAGGGTTTAGGGTTTAGGGTTTAGGGTTTAGGGTTTAGGGTTTAGGGTTTAGGGTTTAGGGTTTAGGGTTTAGGGTTTAGGGTTTAGGGTTTAGGGTTTAGGGTTTAGGGTTTAGGGTTTAGGGTTTAGGGTTTAGGGTTTAGGGTTTAGGGTTTAGGGTTTAGGGTTTAGGGTTTAGGGTTTAGGGTTTAGGGTTTAGGGTTTAGGGTTTAGGGTTTAGGGTTTAGGGTTTAGGGTTTAGGGTTTAGGGTTTAGGGTTTAGGGTTTAGGGTTTAGGGTTTAGGGTTTAGGGTTTAGGGTTTAGGGTTTAGGGTTTAGGGTTTAGGGTTTAGGGTTTAGGGTTTAGGGTTTAGGGTTTAGGGTTTAGGGTTTAGGGTTTAGGGTTTAGGGTTTAGGGTTTAGGGTTTAGGGTTTAGGGTTTAGGGTTTAGGGTTTAGGGTTTAGGGTTTAGGGTTTAGGGTTTAGGGTTTAGGGTTTAGGGTTTAGGGTTTAGGGTTTAGGGTTTAGGGTTTAGGGTTTAGGGTTTAGGGTTTAGGGTTTAGGGTTTAGGGTTTAGGGTTTAGGGTTTAGGGTTTAGGGTTTAGGGTTTAGGGTTTAGGGTTTAGGGTTTAGGGTTTAGGGTTTAGGGTTTAGGGTTTAGGGTTTAGGGTTTAGGGTTTAGGGTTTAGGGTTTAGGGTTTAGGGTTTAGGGTTTAGGGTTTAGGGTTTAGGGTTTAGGGTTTAGGGTTTAGGGTTTAGGGTTTAGGGTTTAGGGTTTAGGGTTTAGGGTTTAGGGTTTAGGGTTTAGGGTTTAGGGTTTAGGGTTTAGGGTTTAGGGTTTAGGGTTTAGGGTTTAGGGTTTAGGGTTTAGGGTTTAGGGTTTAGGGTTTAGGGTTTAGGGTTTAGGGTTTAGGGTTTAGGGTTTAGGGTTTAGGGTTTAGGGTTTAGGGTTTAGGGTTTAGGGTTTAGGGTTTAGGGTTTAGGGTTTAGGGTTTAGGGTTTAGGGTTTAGGGTTTAGGGTTTAGGGTTTAGGGTTTAGGGTTTAGGGTTTAGGGTTTAGGGTTTAGGGTTTAGGGTTTAGGGTTTAGGGTTTAGGGTTTAGGGTTTAGGGTTTAGGGTTTAGGGTTTAGGGTTTAGGGTTTAGGGTTTAGGGTTTAGGGTTTAGGGTTTAGGGTTTAGGGTTTAGGGTTTAGGGTTTAGGGTTTAGGGTTTAGGGTTTAGGGTTTAGGGTTTAGGGTTTAGGGTTTAGGGTTTAGGGTTTAGGGTTTAGGGTTTAGGGTTTAGGGTTTAGGGTTTAGGGTTTAGGGTTTAGGGTTTAGGGTTTAGGGTTTAGGGTTTAGGGTTTAGGGTTTAGGGTTTAGGGTTTAGGGTTTAGGGTTTAGGGTTTAGGGTTTAGGGTTTAGGGTTTAGGGTTTAGGGTTTAGGGTTTAGGGTTTAGGGTTTAGGGTTTAGGGTTTAGGGTTTAGGGTTTAGGGTTTAGGGTTTAGGGTTTAGGGTTTAGGGTTTAGGGTTTAGGGTTTAGGGTTTAGGGTTTAGGGTTTAGGGTTTAGGGTTTAGGGTTTAGGGTTTAGGGTTTAGGGTTTAGGGTTTAGGGTTTAGGGTTTAGGGTTTAGGGTTTAGGGTTTAGGGTTTAGGGTTTAGGGTTTAGGGTTTAGGGTTTAGGGTTTAGGGTTTAGGGTTTAGGGTTTAGGGTTTAGGGTTTAGGGTTTAGGGTTTAGGGTTTAGGGTTTAGGGTTTAGGGTTTAGGGTTTAGGGTTTAGGGTTTAGGGTTTAGGGTTTAGGGTTTAGGGTTTAGGGTTTAGGGTTTAGGGTTTAGGGTTTAGGGTTTAGGGTTTAGGGTTTAGGGTTTAGGGTTTAGGGTTTAGGGTTTAGGGTTTAGGGTTTAGGGTTTAGGGTTTAGGGTTTAGGGTTTAGGGTTTAGGGTTTAGGGTTTAGGGTTTAGGGTTTAGGGTTTAGGGTTTAGGGTTTAGGGTTTAGGGTTTAGGGTTTAGGGTTTAGGGTTTAGGGTTTAGGGTTTAGGGTTTAGGGTTTAGGGTTTAGGGTTTAGGGTTTAGGGTTTAGGGTTTAGGGTTTAGGGTTTAGGGTTTAGGGTTTAGGGTTTAGGGTTTAGGGTTTAGGGTTTAGGGTTTAGGGTTTAGGGTTTAGGGTTTAGGGTTTAGGGTTTAGGGTTTAGGGTTTAGGGTTTAGGGTTTAGGGTTTAGGGTTTAGGGTTTAGGGTTTAGGGTTTAGGGTTTAGGGTTTAGGGTTTAGGGTTTAGGGTTTAGGGTTTAGGGTTTAGGGTTTAGGGTTTAGGGTTTAGGGTTTAGGGTTTAGGGTTTAGGGTTTAGGGTTTAGGGTTTAGGGTTTAGGGTTTAGGGTTTAGGGTTTAGGGTTTAGGGTTTAGGGTTTAGGGTTTAGGGTTTAGGGTTTAGGGTTTAGGGTTTAGGGTTTAGGGTTTAGGGTTTAGGGTTTAGGGTTTAGGGTTTAGGGTTTAGGGTTTAGGGTTTAGGGTTTAGGGTTTAGGGTTTAGGGTTTAGGGTTTAGGGTTTAGGGTTTAGGGTTTAGGGTTTAGGGTTTAGGGTTTAGGGTTTAGGGTTTAGGGTTTAGGGTTTAGGGTTTAGGGTTTAGGGTTTAGGGTTTAGGGTTTAGGGTTTAGGGTTTAGGGTTTAGGGTTTAGGGTTTAGGGTTTAGGGTTTAGGGTTTAGGGTTTAGGGTTTAGGGTTTAGGGTTTAGGGTTTAGGGTTTAGGGTTTAGGGTTTAGGGTTTAGGGTTTAGGGTTTAGGGTTTAGGGTTTAGGGTTTAGGGTTTAGGGTTTAGGGTTTAGGGTTTAGGGTTTAGGGTTTAGGGTTTAGGGTTTAGGGTTTAGGGTTTAGGGTTTAGGGTTTAGGGTTTAGGGTTTAGGGTTTAGGGTTTAGGGTTTAGGGTTTAGGGTTTAGGGTTTAGGGTTTAGGGTTTAGGGTTTAGGGTTTAGGGTTTAGGGTTTAGGGTTTAGGGTTTAGGGTTTAGGGTTTAGGGTTTAGGGTTTAGGGTTTAGGGTTTAGGGTTTAGGGTTTAGGGTTTAGGGTTTAGGGTTTAGGGTTTAGGGTTTAGGGTTTAGGGTTTAGGGTTTAGGGTTTAGGGTTTAGGGTTTAGGGTTTAGGGTTTAGGGTTTAGGGTTTAGGGTTTAGGGTTTAGGGTTTAGGGTTTAGGGTTTAGGGTTTAGGGTTTAGGGTTTAGGGTTTAGGGTTTAGGGTTTAGGGTTTAGGGTTTAGGGTTTAGGGTTTAGGGTTTAGGGTTTAGGGTTTAGGGTTTAGGGTTTAGGGTTTAGGGTTTAGGGTTTAGGGTTTAGGGTTTAGGGTTTAGGGTTTAGGGTTTAGGGTTTAGGGTTTAGGGTTTAGGGTTTAGGGTTTAGGGTTTAGGGTTTAGGGTTTAGGGTTTAGGGTTTAGGGTTTAGGGTTTAGGGTTTAGGGTTTAGGGTTTAGGGTTTAGGGTTTAGGGTTTAGGGTTTAGGGTTTAGGGTTTAGGGTTTAGGGTTTAGGGTTTAGGGTTTAGGGTTTAGGGTTTAGGGTTTAGGGTTTAGGGTTTAGGGTTTAGGGTTTAGGGTTTAGGGTTTAGGGTTTAGGGTTTAGGGTTTAGGGTTTAGGGTTTAGGGTTTAGGGTTTAGGGTTTAGGGTTTAGGGTTTAGGGTTTAGGGTTTAGGGTTTAGGGTTTAGGGTTTAGGGTTTAGGGTTTAGGGTTTAGGGTTTAGGGTTTAGGGTTTAGGGTTTAGGGTTTAGGGTTTAGGGTTTAGGGTTTAGGGTTTAGGGTTTAGGGTTTAGGGTTTAGGGTTTAGGGTTTAGGGTTTAGGGTTTAGGGTTTAGGGTTTAGGGTTTAGGGTTTAGGGTTTAGGGTTTAGGGTTTAGGGTTTAGGGTTTAGGGTTTAGGGTTTAGGGTTTAGGGTTTAGGGTTTAGGGTTTAGGGTTTAGGGTTTAGGGTTTAGGGTTTAGGGTTTAGGGTTTAGGGTTTAGGGTTTAGGGTTTAGGGTTTAGGGTTTAGGGTTTAGGGTTTAGGGTTTAGGGTTTAGGGTTTAGGGTTTAGGGTTTAGGGTTTAGGGTTTAGGGTTTAGGGTTTAGGGTTTAGGGTTTAGGGTTTAGGGTTTAGGGTTTAGGGTTTAGGGTTTAGGGTTTAGGGTTTAGGGTTTAGGGTTTAGGGTTTAGGGTTTAGGGTTTAGGGTTTAGGGTTTAGGGTTTAGGGTTTAGGGTTTAGGGTTTAGGGTTTAGGGTTTAGGGTTTAGGGTTTAGGGTTTAGGGTTTAGGGTTTAGGGTTTAGGGTTTAGGGTTTAGGGTTTAGGGTTTAGGGTTTAGGGTTTAGGGTTTAGGGTTTAGGGTTTAGGGTTTAGGGTTTAGGGTTTAGGGTTTAGGGTTTAGGGTTTAGGGTTTAGGGTTTAGGGTTTAGGGTTTAGGGTTTAGGGTTTAGGGTTTAGGGTTTAGGGTTTAGGGTTTAGGGTTTAGGGTTTAGGGTTTAGGGTTTAGGGTTTAGGGTTTAGGGTTTAGGGTTTAGGGTTTAGGGTTTAGGGTTTAGGGTTTAGGGTTTAGGGTTTAGGGTTTAGGGTTTAGGGTTTAGGGTTTAGGGTTTAGGGTTTAGGGTTTAGGGTTTAGGGTTTAGGGTTTAGGGTTTAGGGTTTAGGGTTTAGGGTTTAGGGTTTAGGGTTTAGGGTTTAGGGTTTAGGGTTTAGGGTTTAGGGTTTAGGGTTTAGGGTTTAGGGTTTAGGGTTTAGGGTTTAGGGTTTAGGGTTTAGGGTTTAGGGTTTAGGGTTTAGGGTTTAGGGTTTAGGGTTTAGGGTTTAGGGTTTAGGGTTTAGGGTTTAGGGTTTAGGGTTTAGGGTTTAGGGTTTAGGGTTTAGGGTTTAGGGTTTAGGGTTTAGGGTTTAGGGTTTAGGGTTTAGGGTTTAGGGTTTAGGGTTTAGGGTTTAGGGTTTAGGGTTTAGGGTTTAGGGTTTAGGGTTTAGGGTTTAGGGTTTAGGGTTTAGGGTTTAGGGTTTAGGGTTTAGGGTTTAGGGTTTAGGGTTTAGGGTTTAGGGTTTAGGGTTTAGGGTTTAGGGTTTAGGGTTTAGGGTTTAGGGTTTAGGGTTTAGGGTTTAGGGTTTAGGGTTTAGGGTTTAGGGTTTAGGGTTTAGGGTTTAGGGTTTAGGGTTTAGGGTTTAGGGTTTAGGGTTTAGGGTTTAGGGTTTAGGGTTTAGGGTTTAGGGTTTAGGGTTTAGGGTTTAGGGTTTAGGGTTTAGGGTTTAGGGTTTAGGGTTTAGGGTTTAGGGTTTAGGGTTTAGGGTTTAGGGTTTAGGGTTTAGGGTTTAGGGTTTAGGGTTTAGGGTTTAGGGTTTAGGGTTTAGGGTTTAGGGTTTAGGGTTTAGGGTTTAGGGTTAGGGTTTAGGGTTTAGGGTTTAGGGTTTAGGGTTTAGGGTTTAGGGTTTAGGGTTTAGGGTTTAGGGTTTAGGGTTTAGGGTTTAGGGTTTAGGGTTTAGGGTTTAGGGTTTAGGGTTTAGGGTTTAGGGTTTAGGGTTTAGGGTTTAGGGTTTAGGGTTTAGGGTTTAGGGTTTAGGGTTTAGGGTTTAGGGTTTAGGGTTTAGGGTTTAGGGTTTAGGGTTTAGGGTTTAGGGTTTAGGGTTTAGGGTTTAGGGTTTAGGGTTTAGGGTTTAGGGTTTAGGGTTTAGGGTTTAGGGTTTAGGGTTTAGGGTTTAGGGTTTAGGGTTTAGGGTTTAGGGTTTAGGGTTTAGGGTTTAGGGTTTAGGGTTTAGGGTTTAGGGTTTAGGGTTTAGGGTTTAGGGTTTAGGGTTTAGGGTTTAGGGTTTAGGGTTTAGGGTTTAGGGTTTAGGGTTTAGGGTTTAGGGTTTAGGGTTTAGGGTTTAGGGTTTAGGGTTTAGGGTTTAGGGTTGAGACAATGTGATGTTTTTTTTTC
>NW_028229562.1:506996-529520 GCF_053477565.2 Lygodium microphyllum | reverse complement strand
CTAAACCCTAAACCCTAAACCCTAAACCCTAAACCCTAAACCCTAAACCCTAAACCCTAAACCCTAAACCCTAAACCCTAAACCCTAAACCCTAAACCCTAAACCCTAAACCCTAAACCCTAAACCCTAAACCCTAAACCCTAAACCCTAAACCCTAAACCCTAAACCCTAAACCCTAAACCCTAAACCCTAAACCCTAAACCCTAAACCCTAAACCCTAAACCCTAAACCCTAAACCCTAAACCCTAAACCCTAAACCCTAAACCCTAAACCCTAAACCCTAAACCCTAAACCCTAAACCCTAAACCCTAAACCCTAAACCCTAAACCCTAAACCCTAAACCCTAAACCCTAAACCCTAAACCCTAAACCCTAAACCCTAAACCCTAAACCCTAAACCCTAAACCCTAAACCCTAAACCCTAAACCCTAAACCCTAAACCCTAAACCCTAAACCCTAAACCCTAAACCCTAAACCCTAAACCCTAAACCCTAAACCCTAAACCCTAAACCCTAAACCCTAAACCCTAAACCCTAAACCCTAAACCCTAAACCCTAAACCCTAAACCCTAAACCCTAAACCCTAAACCCTAAACCCTAAACCCTAAACCCTAAACCCTAAACCCTAAACCCTAAACCCTAAACCCTAAACCCTAAACCCTAAACCCTAAACCCTAAACCCTAAACCCTAAACCCTAAACCCTAAACCCTAAACCCTAAACCCTAAACCCTAAACCCTAAACCCTAAACCCTAAACCCTAAACCCTAAACCCTAAACCCTAAACCCTAAACCCTAAACCCTAAACCCTAAACCCTAAACCCTAAACCCTAAACCCTAAACCCTAAACCCTAAACCCTAAACCCTAAACCCTAAACCCTAAACCCTAAACCCTAAACCCTAAACCCTAAACCCTAAACCCTAAACCCTAAACCCTAAACCCTAAACCCTAAACCCTAAACCCTAAACCCTAAACCCTAAACCCTAAACCCTAAACCCTAAACCCTAAACCCTAAACCCTAAACCCTAAACCCTAAACCCTAAACCCTAAACCCTAAACCCTAAACCCTAAACCCTAAACCCTAAACCCTAAACCCTAAACCCTAAACCCTAAACCCTAAACCCTAAACCCTAAACCCTAAACCCTAAACCCTAAACCCTAAACCCTAAACCCTAAACCCTAAACCCTAAACCCTAAACCCTAAACCCTAAACCCTAAACCCTAAACCCTAAACCCTAAACCCTAAACCCTAAACCCTAAACCCTAAACCCTAAACCCTAAACCCTAAACCCTAAACCCTAACCCTAAACCCTAAACCCTAAACCCTAAACCCTAAACCCTAAACCCTAAACCCTAAACCCTAAACCCTAAACCCTAAACCCTAAACCCTAAACCCTAAACCCTAAACCCTAAACCCTAAACCCTAAACCCTAAACCCTAAACCCTAAACCCTAAACCCTAAACCCTAAACCCTAAACCCTAAACCCTAAACCCTAAACCCTAAACCCTAAACCCTAAACCCTAAACCCTAAACCCTAAACCCTAAACCCTAAACCCTAAACCCTAAACCCTAAACCCTAAACCCTAAACCCTAAACCCTAAACCCTAAACCCTAAACCCTAAACCCTAAACCCTAAACCCTAAACCCTAAACCCTAAACCCTAAACCCTAAACCCTAAACCCTAAACCCTAAACCCTAAACCCTAAACCCTAAACCCTAAACCCTAAACCCTAAACCCTAAACCCTAAACCCTAAACCCTAAACCCTAAACCCTAAACCCTAAACCCTAAACCCTAAACCCTAAACCCTAAACCCTAAACCCTAAACCCTAAACCCTAAACCCTAAACCCTAAACCCTAAACCCTAAACCCTAAACCCTAAACCCTAAACCCTAAACCCTAAACCCTAAACCCTAAACCCTAAACCCTAAACCCTAAACCCTAAACCCTAAACCCTAAACCCTAAACCCTAAACCCTAAACCCTAAACCCTAAACCCTAAACCCTAAACCCTAAACCCTAAACCCTAAACCCTAAACCCTAAACCCTAAACCCTAAACCCTAAACCCTAAACCCTAAACCCTAAACCCTAAACCCTAAACCCTAAACCCTAAACCCTAAACCCTAAACCCTAAACCCTAAACCCTAAACCCTAAACCCTAAACCCTAAACCCTAAACCCTAAACCCTAAACCCTAAACCCTAAACCCTAAACCCTAAACCCTAAACCCTAAACCCTAAACCCTAAACCCTAAACCCTAAACCCTAAACCCTAAACCCTAAACCCTAAACCCTAAACCCTAAACCCTAAACCCTAAACCCTAAACCCTAAACCCTAAACCCTAAACCCTAAACCCTAAACCCTAAACCCTAAACCCTAAACCCTAAACCCTAAAACCCTAAACCCTAAACCCTAAACCCTAAACCCTAAACCCTAAACCCTAAACCCTAAACCCTAAACCCTAAACCCTAAACCCTAAACCCTAAACCCTAAACCCTAAACCCTAAACCCTAAACCCTAAACCCTAAACCCTAAACCCTAAACCCTAAACCCTAAACCCTAAACCCTAAACCCTAAACCCTAAACCCTAAACCCTAAACCCTAAACCCTAAACCCTAAACCCTAAACCCTAAACCCTAAACCCTAAACCCTAAACCCTAAACCCTAAACCCTAAACCCTAAACCCTAAACCCTAAACCCTAAACCCTAAACCCTAAACCCTAAACCCTAAACCCTAAACCCTAAACCCTAAACCCTAAACCCTAAACCCTAAACCCTAAACCCTAAACCCTAAACCCTAAACCCTAAACCCTAAACCCTAAACCCTAAACCCTAAACCCTAAACCCTAAACCCTAAACCCTAAACCCTAAACCCTAAACCCTAAACCCTAAACCCTAAACCCTAAACCCTAAACCCTAAACCCTAAACCCTAAACCCTAAACCCTAAACCCTAAACCCTAAACCCTAAACCCTAAACCCTAAACCCTAAACCCTAAACCCTAAACCCTAAACCCTAAACCCTAAACCCTAAACCCTAAACCCTAAACCCTAAACCCTAAACCCTAAACCCTAAACCCTAAACCCTAAACCCTAACCCTAAACCCTAAACCCTAAACCCTAAACCCTAAACCCTAAACCCTAAACCCTAAACCCTAAACCCTAAACCCTAAACCCTAAACCCTAAACCCTAAACCCTAAACCCTAAACCCTAAACCCTAAACCCTAAACCCTAAACCCTAAACCCTAAACCCTAAACCCTAAACCCTAAACCCTAAACCCTAAACCCTAAACCCTAAACCCTAAACCCTAAACCCTAAACCCTAAACCCTAAACCCTAAACCCTAAACCCTAAACCCTAAACCCTAAACCCTAAACCCTAAACCCTAAACCCTAAACCCTAAACCCTAAACCCTAAACCCTAAACCCTAAACCCTAAACCCTAAACCCTAAACCCTAAACCCTAAACCCTAAACCCTAAACCCTAAACCCTAAACCCTAAACCCTAAACCCTAAACCCTAAACCCTAAACCCTAAACCCCTAAACCCTAAACCCTAAACCCTAAACCCTAAACCCTAAACCCTAAACCCTAAACCCTAAACCCTAAACCCTAAACCCTAAACCCTAAACCCTAAACCCTAAACCCTAAACCCTAAACCCTAAACCCTAAACCCTAAACCCTAAACCCTAAACCCTAAACCCTAAACCCTAAACCCTAAACCCTAAACCCTAAACCCTAAACCCTAAACCCTAAACCCTAAACCCTAAACCCTAAACCCTAAACCCTAAACCCTAAACCCTAAACCCTAAACCCTAAACCCTAAACCCTAAACCCTAAACCCTAAACCCTAAACCCTAAACCCTAAAACCCTAAACCCTAAACCCTAAACCCTAAACCCTAAACCCTAAACCCTAAACCCTAAACCCTAAACCCTAAACCCTAAACCCTAAACCCTAAACCCTAAACCCTAAACCCTAAACCCTAAACCCTAAACCCTAAACCCTAAACCCTAAACCCTAAACCCTAAACCCTAAACCCTAAACCCTAAACCCTAAACCCTAAACCCTAAACCCTAAACCCTAAACCCTAAACCCTAAACCCTAAACCCTAAACCCTAAACCCTAAACCCTAAACCCTAAACCCTAAAACCCTAAACCCTAAACCCTAAACCCTAAACCCTAAACCCTAAACCCTAAACCCTAAACCCTAAACCCTAAACCCTAAACCCTAAACCCTAAACCCTAAACCCTAAACCCTAAACCCTAAACCCTAAACCCTAAACCCTAAACCCTAAACCCTAAACCCTAAACCCTAAACCCTAAACCCTAAACCCTAAACCCTAAACCCTAAACCCTAAACCCTAAACCCTAAACCCTAAACCCTAAACCCTAAACCCTAAACCCTAAACCCTAAACCCTAAACCCTAAACCCTAAACCCTAAACCCTAAACCCTAAACCCTAAACCCTAAACCCTAAACCCTAAACCCTAAACCCTAAACCCTAAACCCTAAACCCTAAACCCTAAACCCTAAACCCTAAACCCTAAACCCTAAACCCTAAACCCTAAACCCTAAACCCTAAACCCTAAACCCTAAACCCTAAACCCTAAACCCTAAACCCTAAACCCTAAACCCTAAACCCTAAACCCTAAACCCTAAACCCTAAACCCTAAACCCTAAACCCTAAACCCTAAACCCTAAACCCTAAACCCTAAACCCTAAACCCTAAACCCTAAACCCTAAACCCTAAACCCTAAACCCTAAACCCTAAACCCTAAACCCTAAACCCTAAACCCTAAACCCTAAACCCTAACCCTAAACCCTAAACCCTAAACCCTAAACCCTAAACCCTAAACCCTAAACCCTAAACCCTAAACCCTAAACCCTAAACCCTAAACCCTAAACCCTAAACCCTAAACCCTAAACCCTAAACCCTAAACCCTAAACCCTAAACCCTAAACCCTAAACCCTAAACCCTAAACCCTAAACCCTAAACCCTAAACCCTAAACCCTAAACCCTAAACCCTAAACCCTAAACCCTAAACCCTAAACCCTAAACCCTAAACCCTAAACCCTAAACCCTAAACCCTAAACCCTAAACCCTAAACCCTAAACCCTAAACCCTAAACCCTAAACCCTAAACCCTAAACCCTAAACCCTAAACCCTAAACCCTAAACCCTAAACCCTAAACCCTAAACCCTAAACCCTAAACCCTAAACCCTAAACCCTAAACCCTAAACCCTAAACCCTAAACCCTAAACCCTAAACCCTAAACCCTAAACCCTAAACCCTAAACCCTAAACCCTAAACCCTAAACCCTAAACCCTAAACCCTAAACCCTAAACCCTAAACCCTAAACCCTAAACCCTAAACCCTAAACCCTCAACCCTAAACCCTCAACCCTAAACCCTCAACCCTAAACCCTCAACCCTAAACCCTCAACCCTAAACCCTCAACCCTAAACCCTCAACCCTAAACCCTCAACCCTAAACCCTCAACCCTAAACCCTCAACCCTAAACCCTCAACCCTAAACCCTCAACCCTAAACCCTCAACCCTAAACCCTCAACCCTAAACCCTCAACCCTCAACCCTCAACCCTCAACCCTCAACCCTCAACCCTAAAACCCTCAACCCTAAACCCTCAACCCTAAACCCTCAACCCTAAACCCTCAACCCGAAACCCTCAACCCGAAACCCTCAACCCGAAACCCTCAACCCGAAACCCTCAACCCTCAACCCTCAACCCTCAACCCTCAACCCTCAACCCTCAACCCTCAACCCTCAACCCTAAACCCTCAACCCTCAACCCTCAACCCTCAACCCTCAACCCTAAACCCTAAACCCTAAACCCTAAACCCTAACCTTAAACCCTAAGCCCTAAGCCGTAAGCCCTAAGCCCTAAATCCCAAACCCTAAACCCTAAAAACCCTAAATTCTAAACCCTAACCCCCAACCCCTAACCCGTAAGCCCTGAATCCTAAACCCTAATACTAAACCCAAACCCTAAATCCTAAAAACCCTTCTGTAAGTTTTCCGTAGAGCCTCTATCTCTGCTCTGTCTCTGCTTTGTAACTGTTCTATAGTTTCTCTAGTCCTATACTGTACTATTCTGTAGAATGTATGTGTGACTTTGGAAAAGTTTTCTAACTTTTGGGAATGATGAATCTAAGTGCAAAAGAGCTAAAACAAGTGGAAAAATCAGCTGCTAAAGACTAAAGAGAAAACTGAGTGACAGTGATAATAGTGAGTTGTGAAGAGACACTGTAGTGGCTCTGGTTCCTCTTCATATGAGACATACCTCTTGGGAGGTGCATCCACGACCTAAGAAGGATTATTGAGCGTTATTATGAGAGTATTGTAGTGAGGAGATGATGTACTATTGAGAGAGAGAGAGAGAGAGCTAGAGATAGCCAATTCTATCAGAACAATGTAATTGTTTATAAGAGATTAAAAGAGAGAACTATGAAGACATTGAATATGAATACTATGTGATTGATTTCCATTCAAAGATGGTGTATTCTTCTATGTTCTTTGTTCTATTGAAGGATTTTATGAAGATGTTGAAGATTATGGTTGATTCTATTAAATCCATGGGAGATATCTACTATGATGCTGCGTGAAGATTTGCTGTTTTCTTTGTTTTGATCATCAAAAGAATGAAATAAAAGCTTGTTGAAGTTAGAAGATAGATTTTCTTGCAGTAGAATCCCCTTTTCCTTGGTGTTCCTCTTGGGGCTCTAGCCTAGAGAAGTGTACTTTAGTCTAAATCCAAGCGACCCCGGAGAGTGGTTGAGTGGTTAAAAGCGACGGACTGTAAATCTGTTGGAAACCCTTCTTCATAGGTTCAAATCCTACCTCTCCTAATAAAGTATTTGAACCTTTTCTTTATTCTTAAGTAGCTTTCTTGCATTTAATGGGTATTGGGACAAACCCAAGCACTAGATAAGATTTGTATGCTTAAATAGCATTTTTCGAAAGGAATTTAAGTGAGTTTGTTGCAAACCATATTAGTAGCATTCTCAAATTCAATAGACTTTTCTCCCTCTCTAGAGTGAGGAGACTATGAAAATCGAAAATGATCCAACCAAGATTTGTTTGTCGTTTGAAGCATAATAAGCAAGAGTCACTGAATCGATAATGGTAAGGGGGGATATCTCTTCCCCCTACCGTTACCAATTCAACCTACTGATGGTTCTATATAGCTAGAAATCTAAGATGAATAAGAAATATGTAATAATTTTTTTATTTTCATACATAATTTTCATTTGAGAATTCTTTTTCCGTTCGATCCAAGGAAGTTCCATCGAACCAGAATGGATTGAGGAGATATTAGTAACTCTCGAGAAACATATTATAAATAAGAAAGTCTTTGAATTGGGAACGGTTTCGCCTCATCCATCTATTTCTATGAACCAAAAGCCTAGGATGAATGAATCGCCCTTTCCAATCTTCTACTACAATGTTTTGATACAAGTGAATAGGGCAAGATATGTGTGGATATTGCAAATGTATATGCATAAACCAAGTCTCTTTAAGGTATTCGGAATCAGAATGTTTCCCCTTGTGTGAATGACCATTACTCGACTACTTATTCAATAACTTAGTAGTGATCGATTTTTGATCATACCTGCGATTGAAAAAACTCTTTTTAATTTTTTCATTCAGGAAACGTTTCTCGCACTCCTTTCTCATACCGTAGGTCACATAAAGCCTCCTGAGGAATTCTTGCTTCACTTAAAAACTACGACGTGAGGAAGGAGGGTTAGGACTGAAAGGGAAGTGTGGGATCCCAGATGAAATGTCCCCCTACAAATAGACTTGGTTCATCAGATCAATTCCATTGGGTTTCATATGGATTCGACGAGTCAAACATTCCCAGTTCAAGGAATTGCTCATGTAACAATATGGTCTCAAACCGATCCTCCAATCTTTTGGCACGTCTTTGTTTCAATTTATCCAAAGTTCTTTCGTAACTGAAAAAATATCCTTTTGTATCATATGATTCAATTTGGCTAAGTTTTATAGTGTTCAAGTCAAGTTCCCATTGGTAGATTTAAAAATGAATTTGGTAAAGAAGTATTACGTTCTACAAATCATCGGATTCAGACGATAATCTTATCGATTCATAAGTACCACTTTGCATGAAATTGAAATTCCAAAGCTTGGGAGACCCAGTCGTTTCACGCGATACTTCTTCCGAAATCAAGTCTGTTTCACTTGACTGTTTGATTTCATAATTGGTTTGAAGTCCCTTTTTTCCTGTAGATTGGGAAAAACGACTTGCATGTATCATATCCAGGGAACACCCCATAGGAGAAGGAAAGGAAAGGCTATTCTCAGATTGATTTCCACTTATAAAAAATTTCTGGTTGTGGAAAATCCCTCAGAAGGTTTTTCGGAATACCACAAGCTAGATGAAAACCATTCTCTATATACTTATCAATAATAATGGGATTGTCTCCCTTTATTAGATCCATTCTTAACCAGTAATCATGAGCCGCTAATACAGCTAGTAGCCCCAAAATGTGTGAAAATAGGGTGAGTTCCATAATTGTTGACTCGGTTCTTGGAGACTCTTAATACCAGTCAGATAAGTGATAAAATTGCTTATTTAGTGTATTAGTACCAATCCACAAAGAATATGTGGTAGGAGTATCTACCAAATTCTTTTTCAGAATAGCTTTTCCTATCCTATGAAAAAATATTTTGTTCTCTGAACTAGATTCAATTGCATTATCGAGATAAGTTGCAACCATGTGCTGTCTATGTAAAGCAAATAGAATTGCATTACTACATATAATTTTTCTGTTCTATAAGTACTAATTAATAATACTTCATGAGAAAGAAAGAATAAATCTCATTTACTATAACCCGTAGTTCCAAACCCAATTCCTTTAAGAAAAGATGGATCAGCCTGTATGTTATTCTACTTAGAGCAAGGATAGAAGCTTAACTGATTCTTTTACTACATCTTGTTAATTACAAAAAGCCAAAAACTAAACGATAGTAAAGCAAACAAACCTATCATTTATTTGCCCAACAAACAAGGCAAGCATTAAAAGAGAACAACATATATGAAAACTCAATCCTTTACCCCACAGATCATGCCATAAGCCCCATATTGTAAGGCCATCAAACAGAAAGCTTAATTTGCATATTGAAAAAAGCCTAGCAAATAAAACAACATTCAAACCCATGAACACCTCTATTAAATTGTAGACAATTAAATCAACTAAATGGTCACACAAACTAAAGTAATTAACATACTATTGTCTTTAAATGTATATACAATTAAAGTGCTTATCATATATGCATTAGGTTAAATCCTTACCAAGATAAGCCAATAATCAGAGCTTTAACATTTGTCGATAAAATAGGGCAACATATATTAAGAAAAAGATACATTCCCGTTATCCATGATATGCAATCAGAGCACAAAGAAAACGTAAAAGCGAAGACTAGCTCTCATTAATTAAAGCCCATCCCTATTTTTCTTACTTCTTGTCACATGCCTTTAGTTGTCTTAGCTAAACCAATTAATTAAGGCAGTAAATCATTAAGTCCATCAAAATGCAAGGAAATAGTCATTAGACTTTTGACTTTCTTCGACATTTCTAAATGGCCCATTCCTTAATCCAGCTACCCGTAAGTTAGGTACTAAGGCAAAGTAAACTGAAAATATATTGATGGCCACCTTAGCTCTCATCTTTCAGTCCAAATAACTATCCTTATCCCAACCCTTAGCTCATGGGCCTCCTTTAGGCCAGAGAATTGCAAATTGCTTTGGAAAGTTTCGTTTGTGGAAGGCTTTACTGTCATTAAAATAAACATTCGCATAGGACAATTGGCTTCGCTTGCCTTCTTTTTCACAGGCAGCCTTAAAGCTCTCTGTTTCTTGGGCCAATTTTGTTTCTTACGAAAAGAAAAATAAGGTGAAGCAACAAATGTAATGAATCTTGCAAGCAAACCCAAAAAGAAAATTCAGTGCACAAAAGTAAGCCTCTTTTGCAAATAAGCTAGTTCATACAAAGAAAACCTTTGGTCCTGAGCTTTTGTGCTTACACACATGATTTCATATGCTTCTAGGGGACATTATAAAAGTAAATGCCAATGCCATGAATATGAGTTTTTAAGGATTCGATTAGGGACTTGCTTTAAGCGCCACACTCAACACATACCAAATTGTTCAGATATGGAAGATGCAAATGGAAGGGTTGCGAAAAAATCTTAAATTATACATCAAGGTTAAGTCATATTTTATTAAAGAAAATCATATGGGCATCTAGCAAGAACATATAGGATCAAAAACCATGAAAGATTTATGCTAAACATGAACCAAAACGAATGCCCTATAAAGCCATTTTTCAAGATATAACCCTTTCTGATCGGATAGTGCGACCTGTTCATAGCGCAAAACCAACTTCAGGTCACATATGTGTGCTCGCCTCCCATTCATCCAAACTCGGATGGCGGAATGAGTGAACTAGGTCTTCATGAAGGTGAAAGTCCTCCTCCCTTGAAGACAGGGTAATAGCATGTTCATATGTTAACTATGAGAATGGCATCCAAAGGCATTAAGCTGGGCAATCAAGAGATCCAGAACCTGGCAAAAGTAGGGAGTTTTTAATCTCAAGCAAGGGTGAGCTTAGTAATCATTAAACTTATTTTTATTTTATGAACTCAGGTATTACCATGCATGATGAATACTCAATTTCCATATTACAACCCCGAAGGCTAAACCAAGCTAAAACAAATAACAAGGAACCACAGCCCTAGCATATGAAGCGTCGAGACAAGAAAATAGGACAATATTTTGGCTCCTGTGTTCATAACATGGAACAGAGGCCAAGGAAAAGAGATTGTTTGTTTCTTTTTGTTTTTCGAATGCACCTCTGATGTAGAATAGAAGCCTTACGACCCAATGCAAAAGATATGGAGTTCTGGAATTGGGGAACCCTGTACACTCTTGCGATTGCGGCCAAAAAAGCTAATCATAGGGTGGACAAGAAAAGGAAGGGACAATACGCAAAACCCCTAAAGTCATAATTAGGATATGCCAAAATATTCTTGCATTCGATTGCAAAAGAAGCCCTAGCACATAAAAATAAGGTGCACAGATAAGGAGAGATAAAAGAACTGCTAATACCTTGCCTCTAGATCATAGAGAGCACCTGCTTTGTTACAAATAAAACACATGATCTAATTTTTCGACAAGTGCAAATGGAATAAAAGATGTGGCTTTGCTAGAAACCCACATGATTTTCAAACAAAACGAGAGCAAAATCAAAACTTAATAATGCAAAGTCGATCTTACTATGGCGCAATTAGGGCAACTTAATGATCAAAAGGGCAAAGTAAGTAACCAATGGCCATGCCAATAGACTGACAAACGCTTTATAATGGACTAAAGATTAAAAAGTAGATGATTTTGTGGCTGGAAACAACAAGGATTTTGGCCTATTTAAAAATCACTTTTTGTTTAAACCATCTCCCATCCCTTGGCTAACATTAAACTTTATAGGCGAGTCATATCGATGGATAGGTGAAATATTTGGAATAGGGACAAGGGCCAAAGCCCTTTTTTTAAAGGTCAAACTCCAAGCACAAAGTATACGATGTGCTTAGTGTTTCTTTGTTTTACGGCCAATGGACACTATGACTGAAAATAGATTAACTTAACTTATGCCATTGACAAGTCAAAACCAATCAAATAACCTATAGGCGACAATTGCTATATAGACATCGCCATTTTTTAAAGGAAAAATAAGAGCCAGCATTTGGCCATTTTTTCCTGGATGCATGGAGCCATATGATACGAAAATGTCATGAGCAGCTCCGGATTGGTGGCCAGACAAGAAATTGATTGGTCTACCATAACTGAAATAAGACTCTAAAAAAGTTATATAAGTTTCCAAGAAACAGTTCATTTACATGAGTAAAAAACCGATGTATTTTCACTAGTCACTTTCGGTCCATATACCAATTATTTTGTAACGTGTCCACTTGTATTTTCAGGACACGTCTTAGTAGTCCATTGGAAAGGATGTCTAGAAAGCTTCGCCCGGCACTCCCATGGAATGTTACGGGGTTTGCGATCTAGGGATTTCCGCGTTTGCCACGTAGCGAAAGTATTCCGACCGTTCCCACTTAGGATCGACCTGAATTAGGGTTTTCCTTATTGGTCATTTCCTAACAACAACTAGCATCAGACCCAAGCAAACTACTTTACGCAGAAGTGCCACGTCCGAAGTGGATTAACGTTGCACTTGGTTCAAGGAGAATGGGAAACGAGAGGGATGCAAAGCTCAACCTCTCTCCCATAAGGCATAGTCACATTCTGTTCCCCTAAAAATAGCGTAAATCGGGTTCACTCTTAACTCTAGGTCAACGCTTTAGTTGTTCGAGTTCTTTGACAATCTTCCTGCTGTCCATCATGAATTTAAGAAAAGTTCCCGGCCAACCGGGACCACCCATCCGTAGGACGGACCTATGGCCCATCCTCCGCACTTTCCTCGGGTTGTTTTAGTTATTTAATTATCTAACACATTAATTGGACATGTAACAACCAGCTTCTTTAATTAACTCGTTAGGCACTGGTTCTTTCACTTAATCTTATCACTTGACATAGAAAAACAATATCAGAAAAGTTCCTTATTAATAGGTTGTCATATTTATCTTTGAAATACAAAGAGTCCAGCCCGTAGGCTTATCCATAATCCACCCGAAGGCTATCCAGCAATCCACAGGGATCACTAATCCAAGTTTCCGCCTGTAGACTAGTATGCGGGCCTTGAGATTCAATCTCGAGTCACGTTAGCCTCTTGTGCAGGGCCCGAAAGGCGAGGGATTTATGGCCAGAGCCCCCTGGCACCCAGGCGTCCTCCTGCTCCAAGTAGCGCTCAACGGAGAGACCTCTCGTGGTGGGTTCGGTCCACTTTTCCGGTGCGGTCAACAACCCCCTTGGTTAGGGTTAGGCAGGCAGTCGGGGGTAATTGAAGCTGCCTCTCCCTTCAGGCCTTCAACCTGAAGTATAGATATCTATTTATCTTTTAATTCATTGATCAAACAAAGCCAAACAGTGCTCTAAAATTTGTAGCAAGCACAAACATTTCCATTGATCGTTTTTGTTGTTGGCAAACTGCTAAGGAATGAATCCTTCCTTTCGAATGCAACCAGCACTCGATCTGGGATGACTTGCAACCTGGCAAGATCCCCTATATCCTGGGTTAGGGCGTACCCTCTTAACCCAACTTGGTCAATCCTTAAGTTTATTGGGTACTTCAGTTTATCAGCTGGTTTTTAGTTTCCAATCAATATTCTTTACTCAAGAAAGACCACTAAATTAGGATGATTATTCATCCTCTTGCAAGATAACTTGTGTAAGGACATGCCAACTTCATTGCAAGGACTTGGCCATCCCCTTATGATCCAATCACAAGATCAAGTGACTTCACACTTGTTGCGCAAGTGCTGCATCAAACTATGAGACTATGGAGTCACGAAACAATCTGTTTCAGGTTCTTTAGGCTGACGTCGTTAGACCTAGGATTTCCAACTTTCATCTTTGTAAGATTCTCAGGGACAAACCCTAGTTCACTTTACGATTACAATTCATTGTCCCTACATTCAGTGAATGTGGGCAAGTATTTAAGGTATAGGCGTTTCCTGGAATTTAACTTATTTCGAATGAGTATTCCGCGACTTAGGTGTTTTAGGTTTTATGCTAATTTGGTTAACTCTAGAAGATAATTTCAAGATTACTTCCACATGATTCGTTGACTATGCGTAAATTGATTTTTTAACCTTAACCTATCGGTTTGAGGTCAGGCATAGGTTAGGTTAATTTCAACTAATCTTCCCTTTTCTTTGTGAACAAAATTCATGCTAAATAAGCAACCTTTTTCTTGCTAATTTATGCAGTTGTGATAATGATAATTTCATAGAGTTTATGCATCGCAGGAATCGTTTCATGCTTTGCACTTTCCATGATGATTCATTGTGATATGGGTTAATAGTGCGAGATGCAGTTTATACTTCTAGGCTTAATCGAAGTATACTATTTTAATGGATAATAATCTAGTCTTATAATTCATTTCAAGAAGGGGGTGATTCCAAAGCCAAGGGGAAGGCCTAAAGGAATTTAAACACACGGGGGAGAAAAGAGGGTTTCAAAGCCCATAAAAAAGGGCTTAAAGGTTAAAACACGGGGTAATAAGACCTTTAAGGCCTTAGTTCTTCCAGGGGGGAAAGGGGGCTTATAAAGGTTTAAAATCGAGGGGGGGGGGGGAACTTCAAGGTGAAGGGAAAGGGATTAAGCACGGGGGGGAAAAAGGGCTTATAAAGCCCAAGACAAAGACCTAATGAGTTTAACACAGGGGGGGGGAAGGGGAGGGGTGGGTTTTGAGGCCAAGGGAATGGGGGCTAAGAAGGCCCCCCCCCTTTGGAAGCTTCTAAGCTTCCATAATCTTGCTGGGGGGGAGAGGGGTGAGGTGTTTTGGGTCGTCCGTCGACGGCGCAATGGAGGCGGCTCCTCACTCCTTCGACGGTGTTGCGTCCCTCTACCCAGGCGGCAGGCGCAGAGTCCCTCCTCTCCTTCTCTCACACTCTCGTTGACTGCACCGGCAGCCCTCACTTCCTCCTTCTTCTCACGGCAGTGGCACTGCATGGCGTTATGGCGGCAGCATTGTCTGCCATCCCTCTCTTCAGCCCGTGGTATTTCAGAATGGCCGCCCCACTCACCTCACGATGCTTGGTTTAAATAGGAGGGGAGGGGGACCCTCCCTCTCCTTCATGTCAGTGCGCATGGCTGTGAGGCCGAGCAAGCTCCAGCGAGGAGCTTGCTGACCCTTATTCCCTTCTCCCCCTCCAGCATGACCGTCACCGACGGGACAATTAAAAAAAAGTTTTTTCCATTAACCTTAATAGGAGGTTCATTCAACATTTGATATATTACATTCTCTCCCTCTTAAAGGAATCGAGATGTCCTCATCTTGAGATAAACTGGGGATATTGATGGTTGAGAGTGCGTTCATCTACCCAAGTGACATCCTCTTCGGGATAATCTTTCCACTGGATGAGGCATTCTCTCAAGGTTCTGGATCTTAATTGTTTCTCCCTAACGTCTAAGATCTTGTCAGGCCTTAGTTCAAGGACTCCTTGACTAGGCATTACAACTTGTTGGTCATGAAGTACATGGTTAGGATTAGGTACATACTTTTTCAATATGCTGATGTGGAATACATTGTGAACCTTTAGGTTCTCTGGGAGTTGTAGTTTATAAGCATTAGGTCCTAGGCATTTGAGAATCTTGTACGGCCCACAATACCTTGGACTTAGCTTCTTGCAATCTCCTAAGTATAGGGAACTCTTTTTAGGGCGAACCCGAATGAATACCATGTCTCCTTCTTCAAAGATTCTATCTTGATGCTTCAAATCTGCGTATGCCTTCTATCTATCCTTGGTAGCTTGGATGTCTTGTCTTATTGACTTTATTTGGTCATCCATCTCTTCCAACATCTGTCTTGAAGCTTCAACCCTTAAGGTTGGATCTGAAAAGTTTAGGAGACTTCGACAGTCATGACTATACAATGCTTGGAAAGGGGTCATCTGAATGCTTTGTTGCTAAGAAGCATTATAGGTAAATTCAACCAAAGGCAAGTGTTGAATCCACCTCTTCGGCTCACGACAGCGATATGCCCTAAGCATGTCCTCCATGACTTGATTTACTCGCTCTGTTTGGCCATCCGTTTGGGGATGGTAGGCGGTGCTAAAACAGAGTTGAGTCCTAATAGCTTCAAAGATAGCTCTCCAGAAGTGTGACGTGAAGAGAGAATCATGATCACTAATGATTCTTCTGGGTAACCCATGTATCTTGAATATCTCCTTGATAAACAATCTTGCAATGTCTGAGGCTTTATAGTTTGTCTTTACTGGAATAAGGTGTGAAACCTTAGTAAGCATGTCAACCACAACCATGATGGAGTTGTCCCTGAACTTGGGGTAGGCCTACAACAAAATCCATGTTGATGAATTCCCATTTCATTTGGGGAATGCCAAGCGATTGCAGTTTCCCTGGCATCTTGACATGTTTGGCTTTGATATGTTAACAAGACAAACACTCGGTGACATATTTGAGAACGTCACCTTTAAGCCTCTCCCAATGGTAGCTCTTCCTAACTTCATTGAGAGTCTTGGCATAGCCAGGATATCCTACGAAAGGGGAATCATGAGCTTCCCATAATATCTTCTGCTTAAGTGACTAGCTTGTTGGTATACACAGCCTCGTTCTATAGTAGACAAGCTCACTATTGATAGAAAATTCATGATACTTAGCCTGCAACTTTTGATTCTGATCCTTGATAGAGACCTCCCTTAGCATTGTTTGGTAGGCTGGATCATGGCATGTATCCTCTCTAGCTAACTAAGTATTGGATTGTTTGGCATAGATACTTTTGTAGCTAGAGATCTAGCTGTTGATGGGTTCTGCAAGATTAGAGAATTAAGGAATGCCTTGCGACTGAGTGCATCGGCAACTACATTCTCTTTTCCTGGTCGGTACTTGATTTCAAAGTCATACTCCTCCAACACTTCAATCCACCGACGTTAATGCCTCATGTTGAGCTCATTTTGGGTAAAGATCCATTTGAGACTCTTATGGTCAGTTACTAGAGTAAACTTGTTACCCAACAGGTAGTGTCTCCAAAGCTTTAGAGCGTGGATGATAGCTAGTAATTCCAGATCATGCGTAGCATAATTCCTCTCATGACTCTTCAGTTTCCTTGAAGAGTATGCTACAGGATGACCTTCCTGCATGAGTACACACCCCAAGGCAAGAATGTTAGCATCAGTTACTACCTCGAACTCCTCATTGAGGTCTGGAAGTTTTAGAATAGGTGCTGATACCAAACTTTGCTTCAATCTATCGAAGCTATTTTATTCGGGAGTTGACCATGCAATGGAAGTTTGCTTCTTCAGTAAGTTCATCAGAGGTGCTGCAATCAAAGCATAGTTTTTTATGAAGACCCTACACCATCCTGTCAATCCAAGAAAGCTGCGTATCTCTTTGACGGATGTTGGTATTGGCCACTCAAGCACATCTCTGACCTTGAGTGGGTCCACTGAGATTCCTTCCGTTGATATTATGAATCCCAGGTATTCAATCTGACGCTTGAAGAATGCACATTTCTTCATCTTAGCATATAGCTTATGCGACCTCATTGTCTCAAGGACAATCCGAAGTTGGGGTTCATGATCTTCTTCCTGTTTGGAATAGACTAAAGTGTCATCGAAGTAGACAAGTATGAAATCATCAAGATATGGCCTAAAGATATCCTGCATTAACCTGTTGAAGGTGGTAGGTGCATTCGTAAGCCCGAATGACATAACTAGGAACTCAAAGTGCCCATATCTTGTATTGAAGGCCGTCTTGGGGATATCTTCTTCCTTGATCCTTATCTGATAATAACCTAACCTGAGATCAATCTTGGAGAAGATCTTTGCACCTTGACGATCAAGAAGCTCATCTATTCTAGGAATAGGGTACTTATTCTTGACCATTGCTTGATTCAATCCTCGGTAATCAATACATAGTCAAAGTGTCCCATCTTTCTTTTTCTGGAATAGTACTCGAGCTCCCCACGGTGAACTGCTAGGCTGGATGTAGCCCTGATCTAGTAGTTGCTTGAGTTGTTCCTTCAGCTCAATTGCTTCTGGTGTGGACATTCTTTAAGGTCTTTTTGCAATTGGTGCGGCTCCTGGTACTAACCTAATCTCATGATCCACTTCTCTTTGAGGCAGGAGTTTTGTCAACTCTTCAGGGAATACGTCTGCATATTCCTTTAACCAAGAAGGTTCCTCATTAGACTCTTGCTTCTGATCTAACTTGTTGAGTTTGATCAAGTAGATAGGTAATCCTTTTCTGACTCCTTTTATGATCCGAGATACTTTGGCCAATTGGATTCTTGGCACTCCAGCCTCACCTTGGGTTGTGACTAATTCCCTTTCAGAGTTTCGAAAGGAAACTTGACCCTTTCCACAGTGAATGTGGGCATCATTAGGCTTAAGCCAATCCATTCCAAGTAGACACTCATGGATACCTAAATTCATGACTCTGAATTTGACCGAAGTCTTCTTTCCTCCCAGAAAGAATTCCACCTTAGCAGTTTGCCTGGTACAAGTAACCTCACGACCATTTGCCAATTCCACAAGCAGGGTAGGTGCTTCTACTGTGGCTATTCCTAATCTTTTTGCACAAGTTGGTGAGATAAAGGAATGTGTACTGCCACAATCAATCAAGGTCTTGAAACTTTTACCTTGATAGTCCGACGGTGTCTGAATCACCGAGAACTGGCGATTCAACCCTTTCTTGTGTAGAGCGGTATGGACTATTGCCCTTTCAAACTCTGCTTCCATGGTCGGATCTTCTTCTTCTTCTTCTTCGCACATTTGCCTATTGGCAATGCAGGAGGTTCTTCCTCTGCCTTGGGAAGCGGCTCCTTGACTACGACCTGTTCCTTGAAAAGGCACTTGGCGATGTCCTCCACAAGCTTGGGACATTGCCTCTTGAAGTGATCGGGTTTATTGCAGTGGAAAGAACGGAGGTTTCGGCCATTACTTTGAGTAGGAAAAAAGTTGTTGACGTTGTTCGTCCTTGCTTTCTTTCTTTGTCCCTAATTATGACCTTGAACTCTCTTTATCTGAGGTCTGAATGCTCCTCTATTTGGGTCATTATAAGACCAAGCTTTGTTACCCGTTGGTCTAGACTGCACTTCCTGAATTATAGGGGCCGCTCGAATGAGTGCGTCCTGAAGATCTGATGGACCCATAGATTCGAGACGGGTATTTACTGGTGGATTTAAACTCGCACAAAATTTGGACACCTACTGTGTCATGTCCATCTGTGGTGCATACGTAAGAAGTGAGACAAATTTAGAATAGTATGCGTCAAGCGTGAGCCCCAGCTGTTTTAGCTCATAGAACTCATTCATTTTCTGCGTGCGATATGCAGGTGGTAAATATCTTCCCTGCACGGCTTTCTTCAGCTTCTCTCAGGTAATGGATCCCTCCGCGATCCCTTGATCCCTGCACCATTGCTTCCACCAAAGCCTGGCTTCGCCGGTGAGCTTTAGCTTGGAGAGCATAGCCTGATTGGTGGGTGCAGTACCGGCTGCTTCGAAGTAATCTTCCATGGACTCAATCCAAATTTCAGCATCAGTTTGGATGTATCTGCCTCTCCCATCAAACTCGGGAGGCTTAATCTGCTTGAGAAGGAACTTCTTCTCCTAGATTACAGCAGTACTTGATGTAGGAGGCGACTAGGAACTTGTACCTAGGGTTGTGCCTGGATAAAGGTTTCTTAACGTTATTATACAATAATCGTTATTGATTTATATTACATCTTCAATTCGGCTATCACGTAAGCAATGTAGTTACTTAACTTTTTATCAATTCTCATGCACAACCAGACATTGATAAAAAAGAAGTCTTTATTTGTATTTATATGGCCATAGCCCTTTTGAATACAACATTTCTTGCGATGATAAGCCAACTGTTACATTTAGTTTGGGAAGAACAACGTTGTATTACATTTATCTACAGGAACTGTATAGTAGTATGGTTTCGGGTCATGGATTTTCAGGAATCGGTAAATCATTGGAAGTTCAGGATATCCTTTCCATTGGAATCCATTCTTCTCATGGCGGCCCAACACTTTAATCCTATCGGTGGGGATTACACGGGTTACTTCCTCATATACATATGAGTTCATCTCAACCCTCCGACATTGAATATGTAAAGTTGAGTTTACGTGAGCTTCCACAAAAATGAACAGCTTCACGACTTTCAGATCTTCCAACCACTTGATCCTTTTTAAGTTGGTTTGTAGGTAAGCAAACCAGTAGGCGGCTATATAGTAGATTCTTGAAGCACTTGTCCATCTTCGTTCCATGTATAGGGGTGATGGATTATAGATTTGCACCAGGATGTTTATCATCTCAACCCTTTGTCGATAATGCGGAGAATGCATTGCAGTCATAAACATAATTTGAAATACTAAGAACTTGTTCCACGCTTCGTAATTCTGCAAGACAGCATTGAAGGTAAGGAAATGTTTGGAACATCAACATTTGCTTTACTTATTCTTATTAAGATTTCATAAAACAATTTCGTTGTTGGTTGGCTCTAATACCAACTATAACGTGTCCACTTGTATTTTCAGGACACGCCTTAGCAGTCCATCGAAAAGGATGTCTAGAAAGCTTCGCTCGGCACTCCCATGGAATGTTATGGGATTTGTGATCTAGGGCTTTCTGCGTCTGCCACGTAGCGGAAGTATTCCGGCCATTCCCACTTAGGATCGACCTGAATTAGGGTTTTCCTTATTGATCATTTCCTAATAGCAACAAGTGTCAGACCCAAGTGAACTACTTTACGCAGAAACACCAGGTCCAAAGCAAATTCACGCTGCACTTGGTTCAAGGAGAATGGGAAACGAGAGGGATGCAAAGCTCAACCTCTCTACCATAAGGCATAGTCCCATTCCGTTCCCCTAAAACATCATAAATTGGGTTCACTCTTAACTCTAGGTCAACGCTTTAGTTGTTTGTGTTCTTTGACGATCTTCCTGCTGTCCATCGTGAATTTGAGAAAAGTTTATGACCAACCGAGACCACCCATCTGTACGACGGACCTATGACCCATCCTCTGCACTTTTCGCGGGTTGTTTCAGTTATTTAATTACCTAACACATTAGTTGGACATGTAACAACCAGCTTCTTTAATTAACCCGTTAGGCACTGGTTCTTTCACGTAATCTTATCACTTGACATAGGAAAACAATATCAGATAAGTTCCTTATTAAAAGGTTGTCATATTTATCTTTGAAATACAAAGAGTCCAGCCCGTAGGCTTATCCACAATCCGCCCGAAGTCTATCCAGCAATCCATAGGGATCACTAATCCAAGTTTCCGCTCGTAGACTAGTATGCGGGCCTCGAGATTCAATCCAGAGCCACGTTAGCCTCTTGTGCAGGGCCCGAAAGGCGAGGGATTTACGGCCAGAGCCCCCCTGGCACCCAAACGTCCTCCTGCTCCAAGTAGCGCTCAACGGAGAGACCTCTCGTGGCAGGTTCGATCCACTTTTCCGGTGCGGTCAACAACCCCCTTGGTTAGGGTTAGGCAGGCAGTCGGGGGTAATTGAAGCTGCCTCTCCCTTTAGGCCTTCAACTTGAAGTATAGATATCTATTTATCTTTTAATTCATTGATCAAACAAAGCCAAATAGTGCTCTAAAATTTGTAGCAAGCACAAACATTTCCATTGATCGTTTTTGTTATTGGCAAACTGCTAAGGAATGAATCCTTCCTTTCGAATGCAACCAGCACTCGATCTGGGATGACTTGCAACTTGGCAAGATCCTCTATATCTTGGGTTAGGGCGTACCCTCTTAGCCCAACTTGGTCAATCCTTAAGTTCATTGGGTACTTCAGTTTATCGGCTGGACTTTAGTTTCCAATCAATCTTCTTTACTCAAGAAAGACCACTAAATTAGGATGATTATTCATCCTCTTGCAAGATAACTTGTGTAAGGACATGCCAACTTCATTGCAAGAACTTGGCCATCCCCTTGTAATTCAATCACAAGATCAAGTGACTTCGCACTTGTTGCGCAAGTGCTGCATCAAACTATGAGACTATGGAGTCACGAAACAATCTGTTTTAGGTTCTTTAGGCTGACGTTGTTAGACCTAGGGTTTCCAAGTTTCATCTTTGTAAGATTCTCAGGGACAAACCCTAGTTCACTTTACGATTACAATTCACTATCCCTACATTTAGTGAATGTGGGCAAGTATTTAAGGTATAGGCGTTTCCTGGAATTTAACTTATTTCGAACGAGTATTCCACGACTTAGGTGTTTTAGGTTTTATGCTAATTTGGTTAACTCTAGAAGATAATTTCAAGATTACTTCCACATGATTCGTTGACTATGCGTAAATTGATTTTTCAACCTTAACTTATCGGTTTGAGGTTAGGCATAGGTTAGGTTAATTTCAACTAATCTTCCCTTTTCTTTGCGAAAAAAATTCATGCTAAATAAGCAACCTTTTTCTTTCTAATTTATGCAGTTGACGATGATAATTTCATAGAGTTTATACATCGCAAGAATTGTTTCATGCTTTGCACTTTCCATGATGATTCATTACAATATGGGTTAATAGTGCGAGATGTAGTTTATACTTCTAGGCTTAACCGAAGTATACTATTTTAATGGATAATAATCTAGTCTTATAATTAGCAATACTACTAGTCAAGCAGATGTACATAACATTTATACTTTCTTAATTTGCATGTTTCATTTAAAAGTATTGATGACTAAGTTACTTCGTCGTGAACAACTAGGACGAAAATATATCCTATTTCTAACAATTAACCTTGCATGATTGAATTACAACAATATCAAATAAAAATTAGGAGGAAAACCTGGGTTTGGGGTGAGATATCCACATGGATGCCTGGAGATGACCCTTTCGTG